>NW_027481741.1:0-176364 GCF_050403365.1 Sporobolomyces koalae
GGCCTATTGTGTGCGTGGGGTGTTTGCCCTTCCTCTAAGTTGCGATCTGGTTTAACGGCGGCCCACGTGTGATCACACTGCCGCCCTGGGGGGGGTTTGTAAAATTTTTTTTTTTCCCCCCCCCCCCCCCCCCTTTCGAGCCTCACTAGATTACGATTGGCTGATAGAGCTCGATACTGCAGAACAGGGCGGACTCGGGTTGACATCCCAACACTATGCCCTCGTGCCGGGAGACCTCCGAGAACTCGAATCACTCAAAGCGACTCTCCTCCACTCTCCGTCATCATCCCAGTCGAATGCAACGTTGCTCGATCCTTCCTTACCTACTCTTCTCCTCCTCGAATGCGTACTCGTCTATCTACCACCGAGCGCAACGAGCAACCTGCTCTCATTCTTCGCCTCGACTTTCCTTGAAGGCAGCGTGGTCTCGTACGACCCATTCGGCTTGAATGACAGCTTTGGTCAAGTCATGAAACGGAACCTTGCGGTGCGTATTGAGCATATGTTCCTGTCCAGGTTCAGCGTTCGAGCTCATCCACCGGATTATTGCTCAGATGCGCGGTCTCAGTCTCCCCGGCGCAGACTCGACCCCAGATCTTGCCTCGTTGACCTCTCGACTCGAAGCGAATGGATTCGAGGGTACAACAACTGGAGCGATCTCGATCAAACAGATCCGAGAGTCGGTCCTACCTCGCGACGAAGTTGACAGGCAAGTTCTCATTTTTCTTTTTTCCTCAAGGGGATTTGGGCTATTGATATATTGATACTCGAACGAGTGTTGCGTTGGGGGCTGTTGGTTCAGGGTGAACAAGATTGAACAGATTGATGAAGTCGAAGAGCTCAATCTCGTTCTCGATCATTACGCCGTCTCGTGGGGAACCGTGACACTTGGCAGCAAACCACGGATAGCTCTTACATCTACATGAAGCTCGAATCACAGTGAACCTCTCCGATTGAAATGCGAGACAAGTGTTGAACTAGCTTTCTTTTTCTGATCGGTATGTTCAGTTTGCGTTCAGCGCGGGTTTCGCGAGATGTGTGCAGAGGAGAGGACTCACACAACAGACAATACGAGACAACGTGATCTGGTTCACAGCGGCAAGTCTGCAACGGCCATGACTCCCCCAACGAGATGCAGACTACCCGTCACCAACGCCTGTTTCGACGTGCCTGGTGAAATCTCACTCGTGCGGATGAGTTCGACTGCTTCCTCGATCGACGAGATGACGTGGATCTCAGCTCGAGATGCTGCAGACTCTGGCGATCGCGCTGCGAGTTCACGCCAAGCGGCGGCAAGCTCGTGTTGAAGTGACAGAGTTTCGAGGTCATGTGCGTGATAAGCGTTCGATGTCAGATCTGTGAGAAGAGTATCAAGCTCGTCAGGATATCATTCGGGTACGAGAGCGCACGATATAGAGGCTCTACGAAAGCGGACTGACCACCTTTCGAAGTTCCCGAGCGATAAGTCGTGTTCGTGCAAAAGATGACATGATCGAATGGCTGAGTGAGGCCTGTGCCTGATCGGGACAGCGATTCGAGCAAAGTCGAGAGGAGAGAAAGACCAGATCGTCCCGAAGTGCAGTTGAAGACGAGGGTACGACTTGCTTTTTGGCTAAGTACGATCACTGTTAGCTTCCGTCATTGGGCATAGGTAAGGGAGTTCGCGTGCACTTGCCTGCCCGACAATGCTTCCTCGCCGAACCATTCACCACAGCATTGGAGACTCTCGACCGTGTGAGCCCCATCAAGGTACCAGGTCAAGCCCTCCGTTTCGGGATCCTGCGCAGTCTGACACCGGCCGGGCCATCGAGTCTGTCCGAGAGCAGTCACAACATTCGGCGCTAGCGGAGACGGGGAAATGAGATCGGTTGGGAGTGCCGGCAGAGTTGCGCTTGTCGAGTCTGTAGCAGGCGGCCGAGTCTCAAGTTTGACGGATTCGAATGCTGGAGGGGTTCGGGGAGATGACAAGAAAGCTTGCACGAGGGCAACAGCGAGAGAAGCGTTCGATCGCTGGTGCGAACCAGCGAGACCTGGTAATGGCGGCGTAAGTTCGAGGCAGGATTCAGATATCGACAACAAGGTTTGTTCCCACCTAGTTTGATGTTGCTGGTTTGAGCGTGTTCGGGAACCACCGTGAAGGAGGAAGCTTTGAGTTCTGCTGCGCGGGACCTCAGGACGTCGAGTCCTTCACTCGGCTGTTCGATTGCCAGAGCTGGCACTCCCGGCTAGCGGAGGCAGTCCTTGTCAGATCTCGGGTAAAAGTCAGTTGGTGGCAAGCTGGCAGTCCTACCTTGTAGATTCCGCCTTTTTGGTGCGCGATCTCTGGGATCGTTTTGCCGAGAACGAAGACGTGGTCGATACCGAGCGGGGTTACTCCTGTCACGATCGGACTGGGTACGACGTTGGTCGAGTCATACGTTCCCCCGACTCCAACTTCGAGAATCGTCGCATCGACCTGTGCGGGTAAAGTCAGTCCAGCAAAATCAAGTCGAGCTCACACCGCGCATGCTCACCTTTTCTTGCAGGAAGACGTGAAAGGCCATGATGGTGAGATATCGGAAGTAGGCTGGCTTCTCGGCAGTCGCCGGGTTCGCTCGCTGTGGATGCCACTCGAGTCAGGTCCGAATCGCGACTCGGAACTCTCGGAATAGTCAATAATGTACGTTGGTATCAGCTTCGAGCTTGTCCCACACCTCCCAGAAGTACTTGGCAAAGAGGTTTTCGTCGATAGGTTTGCCGTTGATGCGGATGCGCTCCCTCACTGCGACCATGTGCGGCGAAGTGTACAGTCCGACTTTGGCCTCGGGCGCGAGGGTGGTCAGAAGCGAGGATGTGAATGCACTCGTCGAACCCTTGCCCTTGGTTCCAGTGATGTGCAAGACGTTCAAGCGGTTGAGGTCGGTCGGCTTGAATCCGAGGATGGGGCGCGAATGCATTTGTGGTCAGCCTCGCTCGATCGCAGTATTTGCAGGCGCTGTGGGTAGGTATTCACCGTGTAGCCAATCCGGTGCAGGTATTCGACGCCTTCGACCATCTGGGCCTCTCCGTTGGTCGTCCCACTTTTCCGAATCGCATCGATCACGGCCGCGTTCGACTGGAGCGAATTGAGCGCTTCGATTGCAGCCGAGTAGGATCTTGCAGATGTCATGGTCGTGAGAGTGCGGTACCAGAGCGGGATCGTGCGGTGCATCCAAGTGAGCAAAGAGTCAAGTTCGCACAACTTTAAGCTCCTCATCCTTGCTCGACGATGTTCTGTCACGCCATCTACAGCCAGACAACTTCTCACGATGCCCACTCGTCCACCGTCTGAAGCCCATGCTATGATTGGACCGGAGCATTCTCGCGTCGATGACTCATCTCTCACCTGTCTCTTGCGCTCGCACCCAGCTTGTGCAGGCTAGAGACGGTTGCACTACCTACTGCGGTTGGTGTCTACAGCTCGTTCTGGCCGAGCTTGGGGGTGCGACGCTTGGACCGGCGATCGAAGCTGCACTCTCAGGCTGTGCATGCAGTGCTTGGGTCGGATTGCTGCGTGCCCGAACCTTCTGTGGTCGGGCAAACCACCGAGCTGTCCTTACATGCTCGACGCAGAGAAGCGTCGACCGAAAAAAAGTCTTGCAAGCGCCCGATGGCTGAATCCGGTACTCGGCGACCAAAACTCTCCGTCCGACTCGGCGTTGCGATCGCCCCACATTCCGCTGCAATTCCATCCCTTCTCCCATCCAAACCAGCGCTCGACGACCATGACCATCTACCGAAGCACGTTCGAGCCCGTTCCCGAGACCTATGTCGGCGGAGTATTCGAGTTCATCTTTGGCTCGTCCAACCCAAACTATGACCCGAAGAGCATCGCCCTCATCGATGGCCCAACCGGGAACAAGGTGAGCTGATTTTGGCGCCCTCTCGAGCATGCTCACACTCTAAACGAGAACATCTGTGCAGACTACCTACGCTCAATTGCGCGAATCGTCCCTCGAGTTCGCATCGGGGTTCACCTCGGCTGCTGGACTCAAACGTCGCGACACGATTCTCATTTTCGCCCCCAACAGTGTCCTGTACCCAGCACTCGTATTTGGAGGACAGGCCGCCGGTTTGGTCGTTTCGACTGCAAACTCGTCGTACACCGCGACCGAACTCGCCCACCAAGTCGAGCTCGCTTCGGCCAAGATCCTTCTCGTCGGTGCCGATCTCGTCAACGTCGCGAAAGCCGCTGCGAAAGAATGTGGCATTCCCGAGGGTCACATCTACGTTCTGCCAGGAGTTGATGGCAAATTGCCCACTCAGCTCGAAGGTCTCCGAAGCTACGAGGAGCTCAAAGGCTCCAAGTCGTTCAAACCTGTCGAGTACACCGAGGCCCAAGTCAAGAACGAGCTTGCAATCCTGCCCTTCTCGTCGGGTACGACCGGCAAGGCGAAAGGTGTCATGCTGTCGGTCCAGAACATCACTTCGTGCGTCCAGCAAACGATTCAAACCAAGGACCTCTTCGACCAGAAGGACACGATGCTCGCCGTCTTGCCAATGTATCACATCTTTGGTCTGGTCGTGACGCTCCACCTGACTCTGTACAATGGAGGCACCATGTGCATCCTCCCCAAGTTCGATCTCGCTCTCGCCCTCGAGCTCATCCAGAAGTACAAATGCACCGCCGCCTGTCTCGTCCCTCCCATCATCCTCGGCATTGCGAAACATCCCATCGTCGACAAGTACGACCTGTCCTCGCTTCGCTACATCCTGTCGGGTGCGGCTCCTCTCAGCGCAGATCTTCAGCAGGCCGTCTCCACGAGACTCAAGGGCAAGACCAAGGTTGTGCAAGGGTGGGTCCTCAAGTTCTGCTAGTACCGGTAATACGTGTTAGAAGTGCTCACATCGTCGCTTCTTGATGCCCTTTTGTAGGTGGGGCATGACCGAGACCACTTCGGTGGGTCTCATTCCGACTTTAACGAAACCGGTACCGACCGGAAGTGTCGGCCAGCTTCTCTCGGGAGTCGAGGCACGTCTCGTCGATGCGAGTGGTCGCGATGTCAAAGAAGGTGAAGCAGGAGAGCTCTGGGTTCGCGGACCCAACATCATGCTCGGGTACATGAGGAACGAGAAATCGACTCGAGAAACGATCAATGACGAAGGTTGGCTCCTCTCGGGAGATGTCTGCGAGCGGGACAAGAATGGGTTCTTCCGGATCACCGAGCGGGTCAAAGAGCTCATCAAGTACAAAGGTGTGTTTTCGCGCTTTCCGTTTTTTGAGGGTGCACGTGCCTCGACCATTCAGTCTCGCTCATGCGCTTTGTCTCTTTTGGCTCTCAGGATTCCAAGTCGCCCCTGCCGAGTGCGTAACCGTTTCTCCAGGACTGTGGCGCAACACACAGATGCTGATCGTTCTCGGATTACCAGACTTGAAGGTGTTTTGCTCAACTGCCCCTCAATCGGAGATGCTGCCGTCATCGGAGTGTGGTCGGAAGAGCAAGCAACCGAACTTCCACGTGCTTACAGTCAGTCTTTTTACATTCTGCACACGCCATGAGGTCGACTTCGTCATTCAGGACAGGACTGACAAAGAATCCTATCCTTCTTTTCTCTCTTTGTTCAGTTGTACCCGCCCCGAATGCCGACAAGAAGACGGTCGCGGAAGAAGCTCGCAAATGGGTCGAATCGAAACTCGCACCCCACAAACGCTTGAGAGGTGGAGTGTACGTACTCGAAACGATTCCGAAATTGCCTTCGGGCAAGATCTTGCGCAAAGATTTGCGTACCATGGCAGCCAAGGAAGACAAGACGAACTCTCGGTTGTAGAAAATGCATGTTGCACGGTCAAGACAATGCTCGAACCGCGCAAGAACGCGAAGATTCAAAAAGCTTGCAGTTTTCCATCTATCGTGTTGTTTTGTATAGTTCCTGAATCGAGCTATTCATTCTTTCCTTTCCTGTTTTTGACGTGCGGCGGCAGGTCAGGTGCGGTAGAGTCGAGAGGTCCGTTCAGCTTCACATGAGTGGCAATATAGCTCGTGCAGGTCAAGTGTGTTTTCTCGTCCTCGCATGAATAGATGTATCGGATCCTGCTCTATCGGCGATACGAGGTAATTCATCGATGAGCGTCGTGGGGCGCGAACATGGGAGGCCACGCTTTCAGACCGCACTCCAACGTACGAGATAATCAGTGCCCTACTGGCTCGCGCTGCTCGAGTCCGTGACACTGCAAGCTCGCGAATAAGCCTTGAGCATTTGACAGGTGCCTACGGAATTTTGGTGCCCAGCTCACCTTGTCTCTGCTACAACGCTCTCGCTTGCATTCCCACTGTTCCCATGATTGCTGTTTGCGCTCGTAGGAGACGCTCCCAATTTGTCCTCATCACACTCGACTCTTTCAATCTCTCCAACACTCTCCCCAAGTCGTGCTTCAGGCTCAGATGGCCCATCCTCGCCCAATGCTAGATTCACCGGTTTGACGACCTCTTTCGTTTCCGCTGTTCTGACGGCCGGTCTTGGAGAGCGCAACATTCGTACTCGAGGATGAAACGGTTGTTCCAGATCTTCCTTGGAATCTCCTCCCCAACTCGAGGTACTTGCCCGTTCCCAAGTATCACTTTCCTCTTCCTTCCTGATTTCCCCGAATGGTTTGTGTTCAGGTCGACTTGGGGTTGTTCCCTCGATCTGTCGACGTACGATAGGTCTCGTAGCGTTTGAGGCGGAGAGGACGATAGGTTGGAACGGTGAGAACGCAGGCGCCTCAGATCGAGATGATGCCGAGAGACTGGGTGAACTAGGTCGATCGAACAGGTCGGCCGGAATGTCGGTTGCTCTCGAAGACATAATTGTTCCTTTGTAGCTCTGCCAACTGGCCAAGGATACGAACCCGCAGACGAACAGAGCCTAAACCGGGCGCCGGATCATTCCGCGGGTAAAATGACGGGATGCCAGCGCACAGACCCAACTATCTAAATTTCGCAATTCGCAAGCTCCTTCGAAGCTCCTTCGCGACTCACGCTTTGGCTTACACGACCGACGAGATCCCTTTCGCGACAATCCACTCGCTCGATGCCACGTGTTTGCAAGCAACTTCAGGAATTTTGCACTGGCAGAATCGAACAATTACCCGCGTTCACTCCACAGGTCAAGCCAGGAAGCAAAAGTACACTCAAGCTAGCTACATTGACGCAAATCTGTCACTGTTTGTGCAATGGCTGTATCACCTGCAGAGTCAGGCGAAATCTCGCCGTTCAAGCTTTCAAGCGATTCTCACTTTCCTGGACGACTCGCTCCCAATGTCAGGCCATGATCGCTTGAAAAGGAGATTAGAGCTCTTACCTTATGCGTTTTCGAAGTAACGGTCGACAAAGTGCGTGAGGAATGATCCAAGCTCCTCAATCTCGCTGGACCATACCATTCGAAAGTCTTTCTTCTTCCTGCCGGTTGTGAGCTGATCGAGTTCGATAGCGAACTCGAGCCAAGCCTTGCCTTCGCGAGGGTTGTGACCGCCTCCTGGATGAGCTGACGTTGCGATGTAACAGAAGATGACGCGCATGATTCGCGAATTGGGACCGTTGAAGGGTGCGGCCGTCACTTTCAGTTTGCCACTCTTCGTAGGCACGAAGTGAACTCCTTCTGCGTTGAGAGCTTTCTTGAAGAAGGATTGCCTCTGCGAGCGATCGTGAATCGGACACAGCATAGTCGAGAGGTCGTGGTAAGCGCGCACGGCTTCGGGACCGATCGAGTTCGTCGACGGATATGTCGATTCAAAGTTCGTAACGATGTCGGATAACTTGTCCGCCACGTCCTTTTCATCGCAGCAATCGTGAAGATCGGGGTCGAATACCTCGTATTTGGTACGCAGGATATTGGACCGTCTCGCGAGTTGGACAGTTCCCGCCTTGCGATCGTCCTTGCATCGACTGCAGGTGCATTCGAACTCAAACTTCTGCACGAAGATCTTGTGGCGCACTTCGTATGGCAAGCCGACTTGAAGGTACGAAAGCGTGACTTCTTCGTCTTGGGAAATGTCTGTCCGAGCTCGAATCACGATGACGTCGCCGTTGATGTACCACGTCGCGTTCGGAGCGCACGAATGGTTGAATATTGAGCTTCTGCTGAAGAGGTTCGGATCAAAATCGAAGAAACTCATTTCGGTGGTTCCCTCGGCCAAGTCCTCCAGGCTGAATCTGGGACGCGGCCGTGCTCGGAGTCAGCCGCCACACGGGTTGTCCAACCAAGCCTAGACAGAGAGCAAAGCGTACTGATTGTGGGCCTGGATGGCTTCGATACGGCTCGAATCGACAAAGACATTCGACATGTCGGTTGGCAGAGATGGTGCAAGGGGGTCGAAGGAAGGACGACAATTCGGTTGGAATTGAGGCCCCCCATACAAGCAATGTACAGCTCTAGCGCTAGCAGGATCGTCGACGATCGTGTTCACGATCTTCGACACGAGGTCAATGTTGGCCGAATTGACGGCGAGGCCCAGCGCAAGATCCCAGCCGATAGCGCGCGAACGAGAGTCTCCCCTGCCGCGTCCTCGGGCGAAACTTTTCTCGACTGTCGTCCAGATCTGATGTCAGGGAGGTTGAGATTGCGTCGGCAGACTGCAGGGCGACTCACCCATCAACAAATCTCCGGCAGAAATTCGTTTCTTGGCGAATACTCCGCGGCCTCCCCCGACATGCGGCACGTTGTCGATCCCGATTGTCGATGCGACGTAGTCGCCAACGTCCGGCTTCCCGAACAACAGGTTCTGCAGGTCGTATTGTCCCGTCTTCGTCTCTGTGAGCTTCCTCTGTACGCGAGCGCGACCTTCCTGCGCTTCACGATTGTCGGGAGAATCACAAACAGCTTCCTCGTAGCTGGACAGAGCTTGCTCAAGCATCCTTCGGTTCTCAAGCGCTTTCGATCGTCTCATCTTGGCCCTGAGGCTGCTGAGACTACTCGAATCTGCGGATGTCTGCAAGCACATGACCAGTGCAGCCTCGGCATCTTGCAGGGCTTGGAAAGGATGGTTGAGGTTGAGGTGCGTTTGAGAGGGATTCAAGAGCAAGAGGAGTCGCTCAGAATCGGCACACGGGCTCGCGAGCCCGTCGTCGTAGAATTTCTTCGCGACTTGGTACTTTCGACCCTTGAAAGCAGAGTTGCCATGCGCGCGATGGTCGAATTTCGGCGAGCGATAGACAGCTGGAGGCGCACGCGTTGACCATCTGACAGCCTCGAGCATGGGGTCGGCAGGTCCGAGGAGTACGACGTCGGTGGGCGAAAAAATGCGAAGGCAGAACTGACTTGCGCCGAGGAAATTGCAGATATGGGGCTCGCGAATGGCAAGTATCGTGCCAAGCGGGAAAAGCAGGTCGAGATCGTGTCCAGACTGGATCGATTGTTCTTCGAAGTGGTACAAAGCTATCGAGATGCTGGGAGAGCGCATTGTCACGGTTCAGCTTGAACCAGGTGTCAAAACGACAAAAGATCCGTGCTCACGCTCGGCCGCGTGTGTCCTCGACAACGAATTGTACGCCAAACGAATTTGTACCTGACGCGAGTCCGTTCAGCCAAGAAGTCGAACGAAACTCACAGAATGCGAGTATTGGCTTACATAGAGCGGAGATCGAGCGGACGATAATGTATCGACCCTTTCAACAACGTCATAGCCCGAAGGTTCAACACCTGTCAGCGCCTCCAAGCGGCAACCTGTTGAGGGCAAAGACCTTCGCCGACACCTACATACCTTGTGCGTGTGGGGGACCAGCATGTCGCCAAGGTTAACTTTCAAAGATCGGACATCTCAACGTCAGAAACATGTAGTCGCATTAGAAAGCTATCCAAAACTGAACTGACTTGGCTTGAGCTGGTTAAACGCAGTTTTGGACGACTCAGTCGAGCGTGGCATGCAGAGAAAGTCGAGTTCATTCCCGTGGTTGCGAAGCATGTCTCCCCTAGCCTCTTTTGCCTCCCTGAGGAGCGTTTTGCGCGGGGTCGGCACCAACTTGACGGGATTCTGTTTCTGAAGCTCGTACATCTTGAATTTGACCTTGTATGCGCTCGACATCCCCTTCAGGACAGGGACATCTTGGTCGAACAGCGTCTCGCTGAGATAACAGTCGCGCCCATCGTGAGGGTCGGCAAACGCTGCCGTGCGATTGCTGCCCATCTTTGCAGCTAGGTCTCCGGTATGAGCGAGATCAGAGCGATGAGAGAACGAGAGGAGGTCAAGCAGCGGGAGAAAGACACACGAACCCCGTACGCGCTCGTGGTATTTATGTCGAAACACCTCAACCTGAATCCGCACTGTCTCGATCTTCCAAAAATTTGGACAAGCACTCAAAACCCAGAGAACACGGCGATTGGAGGGGATAGACAACAATTTGCAGGCAAGACATTTACTAAGCTACGACGACGGCGATGACGACAAAGAGATCCAGGAATCGCTAGGTTCATCGATTCCATGAAGCCGTGCTCGAGTAGTTTGTCTGCGAACCAGACCCTCCTGCACCTTCGCGAGGCGATGCTGGCGAGAACGCAGGCGAGACCGGGGAGAATTGAGGCGAAGTGGGACTGTATGCAGGCGACTTGGCACTCATCGCGGCTGGACTCGTCGGTGAGTAGGCTGGACTCGTCGGCGAGTATCGCGGGCTCGTCGGACTGAACGAGGGAGAGGTAGGGCTGTCGCACGTGTTCGGAATGTGTCAGTTTCCAAAAGGGTTTCAATCGCTTTCGTTAGACAGGTTCGACAACGTACGAGTATCTCGGAGACGACGGCGAGAACGACGGCGAGGTGGGCGAGTACCTCGGACTCGAAGGCGAGAAAGAAGGAGAGGTTGGGCTGTACCTCGGGGAAGTCGGGCTGTTCCACCAGTGTTAGAGAAATTATCAGTACTGCTCCTCTTAACTTCACGCACAATATGAGCGAAACGTACGAGAACGAAGGAGATGTCGGACTGAAGGAGGGAGAAGTGGGCGAGTAAGACGGTGAAGTTGGTCTGCATCAAGATAGTCAGCGCCCTGCATTGCAAGCGATCTTTGCCCTCGAGGTGGACTCACGAGAACCTGGGAGAGGCAGGAGACATGTTGAGCTGCGGGCTCGTTGGCGAGTATCCAGGGCTCGAACCGGCAGAACCGCGATTGGACCACGGACTCGTCGGCGCGAAATTGCCGCCAGGGCTGCGAGGGTTGTAAGGGGATGATGCATACGCTCCTCCAAATGGAGAAGCACTGTGAACAAGAGCGTTATCAGCGACATGAAGAATCTTGGCATACCTCACAGGAAGAAACCACTCACGGGCTGTAGCCTGCTGCTCCGAACGGACTCGCTCCACCCGTGAACGGACTTGCACCGCCAGCGAATGGCGAAGCACCTCCGAATGGCGACTGCCCTCCCGAGAACGGCGAGGCGCCACCGAAGGGCGACAAACCTCCGGCGAGTCCTCCCTGATCGTAACCATCGGCGCCCGGTTGAATGATCGGGGAGAAAGCAGCCGACGCGAAGTCTTGACCCTGTCCGAGGTACGCAGGTGTCTTGCCGTCGTACAATTCGGCGTAGGGCGTCGCTCCTCCGGCGTGCAGACCAGGAGTCTTGCCGCCATCGTTGAGCATGTCCATCATCATCGCAGCGGGAACAGGCAGACGGTGATCCGGAACGACATCCTTGAGGAGCGATGTGTCGAGCGCAAGCTCGAATGCACCCGTTCCCATCGGTGCGACTTGACCAAGCAGACTGTAACACGAAGGGAGTGAGCTTGTGAAGTGCGCGCGAAAATACGAGGGAAAAAAAACGTACACATTCTCGGCAACACCAGTGCAGTAATCGGTCTCTCCAGCAGCCGCCGCCTCCATCAAGATCTCGACTGTCTCCTCGAACGAACAGCGCATGAGAGCACCCGTGTCGGATCGGTTGATACCGTGACGCGTGATGGCCATGAGCGATCCGCGGTTGGTCATGATATCCGTCAACATGGACAAGTGACGGTAGTTGACCTTGGAACCGTCAAACTCGATGACGTTGCGCAACTCGCGCAGAACTGAAGCGCGGGCGGCTTCGATACCGAGGACCTCGAGGATCTCGACGCACGAGTTGGACATGGTTCGGCGCGAGTCGACTCCATCGACGCACAAAACCTTGCGCAAGTTGATGCCGTCGGTTTCGAGCACCCACTCGGTCGGGGTGTGGTACTCCCCAACCTCGTTCAACTGACTCCTCTTCTGCTCGACCATGAACACTCGATCAATACCCTCGACTCCTCCAAGCGCGATCGAACCAAGCATCTGCGACTCGAGTTGCTTGAGGAAGATGTCCTCGGCATCGTCGTCGCCCTCTTCGTCCTGCTCGCCGTCTGCCGGCATGAGCGCACGACATCGGATCACGAGTTTCTCGGCATTGTCCTCGGACCAGATCACGAACAAGTCCTGGTCGAACGTTTCGGCGATCTTGCCCGCGACGTACGCCATCTCGAGCTTCTTGTCGAGCATCTTGGCTCGGTCGAGTTCGAACCTCAGCAACCACGGCGATTGTCGTTTGAGGTTCATCTCGACGTCTTCGTCTGGAATTGCGAAGAACGCTTCGACGAACTCTCGATCGTCCTCGATTACGGTTGCTGAAGGATCCGGGTCGTAGAAGATCTGAGTCGAAGCCGTAATAGTCTGCAGGGTCGTGAACGAGAGCTTCGTCTGCACTTCTTTCGCCTGGTTGACATCGCGTGCGATCTCCGGGTCGAGGTAGACCGTCGTCGAAGGCGTCTTGAGGTTGACGGCAACGTTGATGATCTCCTTGAGACGAGGAACTCCGAGCGTGACGTTCTTGGAAGACACACCAGCGTAGTGGAACGTGTTGAGCGTCATCTGTGTGGCGGGTTCTCCGATCGATTGTGCTGCGAGCGTTCCACACATCTCTCCCGGTGCAACCATCGACGCGTTGAATTTAGATTCGACTTCTCCGATGACCCATTCGAACGCCTCGCGGTTGAGGCGGTACTCCTCAATCACCCGACGCACGGCGAACGATGAGCGGAGGAAGATGCGGAACAATTGCGTCGCATTGTCCTGCGCCTCTTGCGACAAACGATCGGTTCCACGCACGACAACGAGACGGTCGCACAATTCGGTCACGACTTGGATAATTTCGGCCGGAGGGAGGTCGGAAGCCTTGCGATCGTCGATGTGGAAGATCTGCTGAGCGTTCTGAATGATACGACGGATGTTGACCGGGAGTGAGACAGTCGCATCACCGTTCGGGAAGATGAACGTGCGCAACAGGCGTCGGTCCTCCTTGAGTTGTTCGAACTCGAGATCGAGCAATCGCTGCAAGTCGGCGTCGGGTTCGGCAAGGTCGACTCGCAAGGCACCCTCTTTGAACTTCCACGCATCGTCCATGACATCGACTCGGTACCTCGCATCGTACCGCGCGTCGGACAACCGGATCGGATCGACCACCTGCTCTTCGATGAACGCTCCATCCATACCGTCCTCACCGTACACAAACTGCACGACGTCTCCCAACGAGTTGCGCACGGTACCGTCATACGCGACCATGACATCCTCGAGCGCCTTGACAAGTCGACGTTGGATGTATCCCGTCTCGGCAGTCTTGACGGCGGTATCAATCAATCCCTCGCGTCCGGCCATCGCGTGGAAGAAGAACTCTTGAGGCGTGAGTCCTCGCAGGTACGAGTTCTCGACAAAACCTCGCGCTTCGGGCGAGTAATCGTCCTTTGTGAAATGAGGCAACGTTCGGAACTTGAACCCGAACGGCACACGTTTACCCTCGACGACTTGTTGTCCGACACAGGCCGACATTTGTGAAATGTTGATGAACGAACCTTTCGAACCGGCAACGACCATCTGTTTGACGTTGTTGTCGGCTTTGAGCGAGCGTTCGGCCGATCGTCCGGAACTGTCACGAGCCTGGTTGAGCGCGCGCGTAACCTTCGATTCGAACGATTCTCGAATCGTCATTCCCGGTTCGGGTTCGAGTTTGTCCTCTTGGGCGAGCAAGATGACCCGGTTGACTTCGGCCTTGGCCGAGTCGATGAATCCGGTGATCGCCTCCATGGTCGCCTTGTCGGGTACGGTGTCTCCAATTCCGATCGAGAACCCATTGTGCAGGAGCCAGTAGTTGACCACTTTTTGAACGCCCGAGAACCAATCGCGACAGACTTCGGATCCCTTTTCGCGGAAGATGATGTGAATCAGTCCTCCCTGTGACGTTCCGACTGTCTTCTTGTCGACCGTGCCAAACATGATCTGTCCGTTCTCAATCCACATGCCGTTGTCCTCCGCAGGTGCCGGACTTGCCGGATCGGAAGAACGGTACAAGTTGATCCCTTTCGGAATGCACATCGACAGGATCTGCTTGCCGGTCCACAGTTGTTTCGGCTTCATGATTGCGGGTGGCGGAAGCACGCCGTCCCATTCGGGCACCCACAGAAGGATGTTTTGAATAAAGTCTCGATCCATGAAGCAATCGCGCAATGTGAACTTGCGCACTCCGCAGAGCGTGTCCTGCACGATACCCATGACGGGCTTGTTCGCTTGCGGCGAGATAATGTTGCGGGGAACGGCGGCGATTTGCATCAGTTCGGCTCGAGTCTCTTCCGATTGCGGAACGTGCAAGTTCATCTCGTCTCCATCGAAACTACAGCGAGACGAACAAGTCAGTCATTCTCGCTCTGCAAGGACATCCAAGCTATGTCGTGAGTGCAGAAGCAGCGTACTCGGCGTTGTAAGGCGACTGTAGCAAATACGAACGCCAAGTCAGCTTTGAATGCTTGCCAAGAAAAGGCTCATGATGTCAGCTGACCGTGACAGAAAGGTTGAGACGGAAAGTGGAGTACGGCATGAGTTTGACTCGGTGGGCCACTGGACACAGTGCAGAAAGAACAGGTTCAGATTGGGATTCTTCCAAGAGCAAAAGGTACTCGGGAGACGTACTCATGGACATTTTGTGCAAACTCGGTTGACGGTTGAACAAGACAATGTCACCATCCTTCAAGTGTCGTTCGACAATCCATCCGTATTGCAAGAACGTATCTGCACGCTTGTTGTACCGCAAGTCGATTCGATCGCCCGTGTCACGCACGACGTACCTCGCACCAGGGTACTCGTTCGGACCGTTGCGAACGAGTTCTTGCAGGTACGAGATGTTGTACGGTGTGACTCGTTCGGGGTACGTCAGCGTCCGCGCGATGGAGAACGGTACTCCAACCTCGTCGAGCGCCAAGTTGGGATCTCCCGTGATGACGGTACGCGCCGAGAAGTCGACTCGTTTACCCATCAAATTGCCTCGAAGACGTCCTTCTTTGCCCTTGAGTCGAGCTCGGATCGATTTGACCGGTCGACCCGATTTTTGTAACGCTTGAGGTTGTCCCGGGAGATCGTTGTCCATGTAGGTTGCGATATGCCACTAAGAGAAGAGAGAGAGAAAGAGAGAGAACAAAACAATCGTGTAGCACGACTGCACTGCCTTGCATGGGGTCAGAAAAAAAGAAGTTTACCTGCAACAGAGTCTCGAACTCGTTCACGACGTGAGCCGGTGCACCTTCCTCCTCGAACTTGCGCAAACTCGAGTTCGCGCGAATGATCTCGGCGAGTTTGTACGTCAAGTCATCCTCTCCTCGCATCGCACCTCCGTCGACCGAGATCGAAGGGCGAACGGGTGGCGGCGGGATCGGTAGGACGGTCAGGATCATCCACGCTGGGTGCGCTTCCGTGGCCGAAAGTCCGAGGATGTTGAGGTCCTCGTCCGAGATCTTGCGAAACAGGGCGTGAGCCTGGGTCGCGGTGAAAGGTTTTCGGTCGGGTTGTTGCGCATTGCCATCCTCGTCCTTGCCCCGACCGTACACGAGGAACAGCTTGAGTCCTTCCTTGCGCAGGGCAGGTTGGTCGTGTCCGCATCCTCCGTGACCTTTGGGTACTTCCTCTCCGTTTGCGATCTTTTGCTGCTGCTCCTCGTCGACCGAGTCCATCTCGCACGTCATTTTGGCCTTGACAAGCGCGTGCACGACCGCGAGTCGTTTCTTCGGGTCGCGAATGTACCGGACGGCATCGCTCAGACGCGGGTCCTCGTGCGGCGCAACCTTGAGTTTGCCACACAGGACGCAGATGCACTCGGTGATCTTTTTGACCTTGTTGAGGAACCCGACGTGGAACACGGCCCGACTGAGGTCGAGGTGACCAAAGTGTCCAGGACATTCGGCCATGCCTTCACCGCACGTCGCGCATTTGAAGTTGCGGTCGATCGTCCCGAGACGCGCGTCGCTCAGCCCGCCGACTTTGGGTCGGTTGTTGCCCTCCTCGAACGTCTCGGGGTACTCGATCTTGCACACCGAGATGGCCTTGATCTCTTCGGGCGAGAGAATCCCAAACTGGATCGTTCTCGGACGCTTGATGGGCCTGGGAGAGAGCGGGGGCAAGTCGAGTCAGCACGCTCAGCCCCACATCGAGGGGGGACCCATAGGGAGGTACACTTACTGCGCAGAGTGCGCAAACTCGTGTCCAAGCATGGTGGGCAGAGCGCAGGGAGCGGTGGCGCGAGGTGAGCGGGATGCGGGATGATCAAGCGATCAAGGTCGAGTCGGTTTCCGGTCCACGCACGCGAGGCGGAGTCGAAAGGGCGCACGCGCGTCGAGGGCTGTACTACTGACGACTGCTACTGGTCAAAGTCCACGCGAGGTCGAGCGGGGAGAGCGGGCAGGTGGGTCGAACGCGATCTCGCACTCGCAACAAACACTGGGCGAACGCGGTCGAGCGAGAGACGGATGCCGGGAGGTGCGAGTCGTCGACTGGGAACTGGGGTCTCGCGTGCGGGTGCGAGAGCCGAGTGTCCCGAGGAGCGTGGAGGACAACGAAGCGAGCGGCTGTGGGACGCATGGTTGACCGCTTCAGTCTCGTCCGTCTCGCACCACGTCTCCCCTCATGTCGACCACGCTCAAGCAGGAACTCAAGGCATGGGAGGCATCGTTCCGCCACGAGCACGGCCGGGACCCGACCAAGCAGGACATCAAACTCGTACCCGACATTGGTGCGTTCGATATCCTCTCTCGTCTCCCTTGTGACGCTGCTCACTGTCGTACTCGGACAGCGCGCAAGTACAAAGACTACAACAAGTCGAAAGCTCGACCTCCTGCGTTTGCAACTCCAACCAAACCTCGCCCGTCGCGTCATCCAACATCTCGACCCGACGTGCCTGCACCACCTTTCGGTTCCCCTTCCAAATCGACTTCGAACAAGAAGAAACCGTCAACAACGACGACAACGGGACGAGAAGCGCAATATGTCCTCGCCAATTCGCCCAGCAAGCTTCAACAACTCGCCGCGATGCACTCGCGCTCGTCCCCGAACAAACTCCAATTCCGCTCGCAGCAAGAGCCCTTTGCTTCAACATCCAACTCGAACAATTCTTTGCCTTCCAACATGATCGAAAGGAACAATGATACGGCTCACAAACGAGTTGCGCCTGCGGACCACGATCGTTCCCCAAAGAAAGCTGTCAACCCGTTTGCGAGTCCAAAGAAACGAGAAATCGTCACCATCAGCCCCATGTCTCGAGGGACGACCCTATTTCAAGACTTTGAACGCCGAGAACGGGAGAAACTCGCGCACCAGCCCAAGAACCGACGTACTCAGGCGGGGATGGGTTGGGGTCATGCTTCGGAACCAATCACGCGCTCGAACGAACTCGATGAAGTCGACGCGTTCTTCGGAGGAGGAATATCATCGTCGTCTTTGACGAAGAACCGAACGCTCGATCGATCGACATTCCCGTCAAGCTCCGCTTCGAATCCATTCCTGGCCCCTTCGCAGGCTCCTTCGACAACATCAACTTCTCCACGTGACTCGACTCGACCTTTGAACGAAGATCCCGACGACGACGACGAAGTGCTGGGTCCTTCCCCGGTCAAACGATCTACTTCCCAGAACCCCTCGAAACCTTTCACTCCCTTGTTTGACGATCCTCTACCTGTACCTCTCGCCACTACTCGATCGAATTCGTTTTCGAGGACGGATTCGAAACCGAAACTGTTTGCGACTTCGCTTCGGATCAACCACGACGATCCTTCTTCTGCTCCAACTTTGTCAAATCTCACCTTGAAAATCAACCCCATTTCTTCGAACGCGAACGCGAAGAATCTCAAACGTTCAACGAGTGTTCGAACGATCAACGACGCGAACCAGAGCACAACGACAACACGGGACGACGATCCAGACGCTCTTCTCGAAGATGCTGATGACAGCTTCTATGCCGACGCACTCGACTCGATCGAATCTCGAGTGAACGAGAAAGGGAAGCCAGGGGGAGGGAAACGTATGCGAGTAGCGACGACCGCACGAGCGAGAGGGAGAGGCCGGGGTAGAGGAGGAGCACTGGACAAGGGCAAATCGAAAGCAGAGGACGACTCGATGAAAGGAGGAGACGAAACACCGACAGCAGACGATGACGAATTCAGGATCGAAAGGAACGGTCGAGGGAGCTTGGTCCTTGATCTCAAGGTCCAAGACGAACATGGACAAGAAACGAGGGAGAGGATCTTTGTACACTCACGACAAGATCGAGAGGGTAAACGACCAAATAGATCGACTCAAACTCGAGATGGGATGACGCTCGACAACAACGAAGAGGGTGACATTGAAGAAGAAGAGGACGACCACGACCTTGTTCGAGTGTCTCTGTTTGACCAATCTCGAACTCGAGCAATCATCTCTTCTGAACCTGCACGTCCTCTTTCGACCTCGAATCGAGAAACGATCGATACGACTTCGTTACCTTCGGACCTCGCAGCGATCTTGTCTCTCCGGAATCGATCACCAGTCAAGACCGGCGCTACCGCCAAAGAGCGTCAAGTTGCGAAACTGTTGAGGGAACCGACTGCACTTGCTCGTACAAAACATCGCACAGGGTTGCTCGAACTTCAAGACGACGAGTACTTGAACGATGCACACGCTAGAGAACCCGAAGACCATCATGACGAGGAACAAGTCAGCGATGATGACGATTGTTGGGACGATGAACCCGACGGATGGAAACAGACGGGTGAAGCTATGGACGGGTACTACTCGGATCCGGATGCTTGGTAAAGAAATGGACAATGTTACAACATGTTCGAGAGGTCCCAAGAAACCGATTGCTTGTTTTCATTCCTCCATCAAACTCTTGTCGTTCTGTTTCGTCTCTTCGCCGGCATCAACGAGCGCTTCTGGATTCGGAACGTTCTCGAGAGGTTCGACGGCTTGTTGCACCGTGTCCATCGACGAGTCTCCACCTTGTTGAGCCGAACCCTCGTGCATGACTGCCTTGAGAGGTTCAGTCGTACTCGCCAAGTTCGCATTCGGCACCGCCGCCGTTGCTGCCGTCACCGGTGGAGGAACGGGAGTCGTATCGATCGGAGCCGATGTCGGCGCTGGCGTGTCGCTCGAAACCGTACCATCGACATTAGGAACGTTGCCCGCAGTAACTTGCTCGACTGCAGCTTCCATCTCTTCTGCAGTTGCTTCAGATTTGTCCGCAGATGTGTCTATCACCCATTTGAGAACTTGCGAAAGCATGCAAGATAAGTCAAGAGCTGATGGCAGGGAATGAGAGAGTGAGGTTGTCCTCACTTTTGTAGTTCTGATTCTGTCCCGGTTGCAAGTTCGATGGTCTGACCCATTCTTTCTTCCATCTCTGTGTCAAGAGACATTGCATATAGAGTCAGTCAAGTGACAATCGACAGCAGCAGCGGAAGGCTGTGCGCGTGATCAACACTCACAGGAACCGCCGCGAGTATCTGTTGTTGTTCGAACGAGAGGGCATCTCGAGCAACGAACGTCCCACCTTTGCGTGCAGCCCAGCGGTTGTTGGTAGCCTGTGTTGACGCGATTGCGAATCAAGTGGGGAGTCGAGAGCACGAACAAGTAGAGAGGCGAGTCAGGCGCGATCACGATTTAGCTGCGAGGGCCCAAGATCGTTTCGCAGCGGCTCACCATGGACCAGAGGATTTGCGAGACGCGTCGATGTTGTGCGACTTGAGCGCTTCGATCAACTTGACGGCGTGCGCAATGATCGGAAATAAGTTTTTCTCCGCGGTGTAATTGGCCCTTTTCTTCCGGTGATGATGATTGTCCGCCATACAATACAGTATTCAATATCAAATGAGTTTTCTAGTTCTCTCTGTATCTCCCGAGCTGAGACTATTTTTGCAGGTGGATTTAACCTTCATCTGTTGCAAATCTGTTGCAAATTAAACAACATGCAGCTGTATGTACTGTACATTGTACAGTACAGTACACCGTGCGCGCGCAAGTTCGGCACAGTGCACACGTCTGCGTTCGTCATTGCTACCCAAGAGAGTCCGGGGGATCCGGGGAAGACGTTCCCCTGAATGCGCGGCGAAAAAATGGGGCACGAGCCATCGCAGCGTATCGAGATCGGTCAAGCGAGCAGCGTAAGTGACAGGCAGCTAGAGCACGAGGAAAGGATTGAGCAGACATGCGAGTGGCTACCACGCAAAGTTCTGAACCGAACGGGTGCCGGTAACGGCCGAGCGAGGCGAGAGACGAGGCGAGGAGCGGATGCGGATGTATGCGCGCGTCATCTGTCCAGCTTTTTTTCCTCTGAGCTGGCTGGCCAGCTGGCCCCCCGTCTCGCTCTGCTCCTACCCTCATCCCCTTTCGCTCCACCCTCTCGCCGCCGTCTTCAAACGCTTCCCGTTCTACAACTCCATCCCTTCGATTAGACCCCACCTCGATTCCAATAGAGCAGAAAGACATGTCGGACAACAAGAACGCTACTCGACCGGAAGCCGTTTCGACCGCTTCGACCGAGTCGATCCACCTCCCTCCCTCGAACCTCGGCACCCCGCGCGACTCGCCCCTCCCGAGCGGCGCTTCGTCGCCCCTTGGATTCCACCTTGCGTCGCTCCCGGGCTCGCGCGCGCCTTCGCCTGATGGTATCTCGACCCCGGGCTCGTCCCGCCCGCCCTCGCCGCTACTCAAGGCGCTCAACAAGCTCTCGATGACCTCGGAGAAGGATCGTGATGCCGAACGGGAGAAGCGCGATGGTGAATCAGGCTCCGGCCGCCGTCCGTCGGTCACTGGCGGCTCGCTCTCGCGCAAGAACTCGCTCAAGACTCCCGTCCCGCGTCGAGGCAGTTCGCCCGCGCTCGCACCGTTCCTCGCCAAGTACGATCAGTTCACTGGTAACGATTCCGGACGCGAGGAGAAGGTGTGTGTCATCGGTTCCGGATCGTGGGGTACGGCTCTCGCACGCCTCGCCGCTCAAAACGCCGCCGAACGTGAAGGGTTAGCAAAAACACAATTCGACTCAATACCTGCAACTTGAGCTGACTTGTCCTTGGTGCCCATAGTTTCGATGAGGAAGTTCGATTCTGGGTTCGCCAGCGAGAGGTGAGAACGATCCCGCTAGTATTATTGTGCAGTGCAGCATGCTGACTCGAGGGTCCCATAGATTCCGGGCAAGGGTCTCCTCACGGACATCATCAACGAAACTCACGAGAACTCGCGCTACCTCCCCGAGATGATTCTCCCCGAGAACCTCGTTGCGGTCCCGTCGCTTACCGAAGTCGTCAAGGTAAGCAGACAGCCACGAGAGAGAGAACAAGTTGGACCGAACACTGATCAAACATTTGTCGGTTTGCGTTTGAACAGGGTGCGACTCTGATCGTCTTCTGCGTGCCGCATCAATTCTTGCCCCCGGTCATCAAGGAGCTCTCGAAGCCCGGTGTCCTGACCCCGGGTGCACGCGCAATCTCGGCAATCAAGGGTATCGAGGTCGACACCAAGTCGTGCGACATCTACACGTACCCGTCGATCATCGAGAAGAAGCTCGGCCTGCCGTGTTCGGCCCTTGGAGGCGCCAACATTGCGCTCGAGGTCGCTAACGAGGAGTTCTGCGAGACGACGATCGGTTGCCCGTCCCCGAAGGACTGTGCGCTGTGGGAAGCCGTGTTCTCGACTCCGATGTTCCGCGTCCACGCCGTGACGGATGTTGCGGGAGTGTCGCTTTCGGGCGCGCTCAAGAACGTCGTCGCAATCGCATGCGGTGTTGTCGACGGTCTCCACAAAGGTGGCAACACGAAGGCTGCGATCATCCGAATTGGTCTCCTCGAGATGTCTTCGTTCACGCTCGAGTTCTTCCCGACGGCGTCGCCGCACACGTTCTCGCACCACTCGGCCGGTGTCGCTGATGTGAGTTTGATCTTTGCGCATCTCCTTGGGACGATCCGTGGTACGGGGAGACTGACAAGTATGAATATTCTCTTCTCGATAGTTGATCACGACTTCGTTCGGAGGTCGCAACCGCAAGTGCGCCGAAGCGTTTGTCACGACGGGCAAGAGCTTCGACGAACTCGAGAAAGAACTGTTGAACGGTCAACGCCTGCAAGGAGTGATCACGGCCGAAGAGATCTACGGATTCCTCAAAGGTCGTGACCGTCTCGACGGATACCCTCTCTTCCACAAGGTGTACCGAATTTGCCAACGCGAGATCGAGCCGGAAGCGATCTTCGAGGACTTGTAAATCTACGAATCAACAACGTACATATGCCCCTCTTTCCTCTCGTCGCTTCCTTCCTCGACTATTTTTGTATATATCACCACTCGACGGGAAAGTATGTTATTGTGTACATGCCTCGCCACTCGTCATGCCCCTCTATCTCTCGCTCCCAAGCTAGACTTGCGGATAGTCCCATGTATAGATCTTCCTACACTTTTATTTTCCCCCCTTTGCAAACAATCACATTGTGGCGAAGCGAGCATCTGTTGCACAAACAAGCGAGCGCGAAAGGGAGCAGCCGAGTAAAATCATTACAGTTACAATTATCAGACCGCGCGACAGTTACCCAAGTATCGGTGATCGTCACGCAGTTCTCGTCCTCGCATCGCCAGACTTCGGGCTCGCCCTCTCAAACAAGAGCTCTCGAATCAAGAAACGGCACATTAGGGAGCACATCGGAGGGAAAAAAGGGTTGACAGCACGATGACTCAACCCAACACCACATCATCATCATCATCGCCATCAACAACAACGACAACATCTACTTCAGTGATCCTCGTCGCGATTGGAGGTCCTACATGCTCGGGCAAGACGACTCTCGCGAAACATCTGGATCGAATCATCCCCACGAGTCGATTGGTGTTTCAAGACGATTTCGCACCTAGTTCGGATCAGATCCCGATTCATCCTGAATGGAAATTCCAAGATTGGGACGATCCTGAAGGAGCGTACGTGTTTAACAATCCCGCTGTACTTCATCAATGACGTTGAAAAGAAAACCGGGCTGAGGTTTTTTTTTGTATTTCACAGGATTGACTGGGAGCGACAGAGACGTGCGATCAAGTTTGTCAAGAGTTCGAAAGATGGGAACCTCCCCGTCGAACATTACAGTCACGATCATTTGAACGAACAAGTTCCAGTTCCGATCGATCCGGAATTGCAACGCGCTTGGACCGACAAATTCAACAAACTGATCGAAGCGAGACGGGCGCAAGGAATCGAAACGTAAGAAGAGAAAGTTCCCTTTGCTCTGGCACCACGAGACAGGAAAGAGCTAACCGAGAGGGTGGGGTGGTTTTAGGACGGTTGTCATCATGGAAGGGTTCTTGATGTTGTACGACCTCGAATCGATCAAACAGTTCGACGTCAAATTCTTTGTTCGGGAAGATTACGACACGCTCAAACGGAGAAGACACGAGCGACATGGTTACGTGAGCCACCCCACTCTCTTATTTTGTTTACTCCCCTCCTTTGACTGATTCCAGATGAGCGGCTTTTTTCTCTCAAAACAGCACACAACAGGTACGAGCTAGACGTTCTCTTGGTGGGTTCCAAAGAAGTGTAACACCTGATATCTGATGTTTGGGCCAAGTTCAAACTGATCCAGAAGGAGCATTGTGGCGAGTAAGTACTCCCCTCTCATTAAACGTGTTCTGTTTGTTCTGGGATATCGGCTCTGATCACTGCTGCCCTCGGTTTGTCACAGGATCCACCCGATTATTGGGTAAAAAAAAAGAAAAAAATAAACGGGTTCACTTGAGAGGGCAGTGAGCTGATGGTCTTTTGAGTTTCCAGGACAAATGTGTCTGGCCCGCCTACTTGAAAGCGCATCAACCTCTGTTTGTCAACCGAGATCACGAACGAGGAGAGATCGATCCAACTCGGATCGGAGGAGGACCGATCGAAATTCTCGAAGCTCGAGAATTGAGTATGGATCAAATGGTTGAACGCAGTCTAGAAGGTATCTATAAACAATTGTGTACTGCATTGACAATAGAATGAATGAAAAAGTATAATTTAGAAATCACCTCCTCCACCATCATCGAAATCACCTCCTCCGTCGTAATCGTCTTGTTGTTGCCCATCCTGGTATCCATCTCGATACGCATCTTCTTGACTGTGATCCCACTGCACATCAAGAGAGTCCTCGAATGTCAGGAAATTTCGCGAGAGAGAGAGAGAGAGAGAGACAGAGAGAGAAGAAAACAAGCTCACGGCGTTCATGAGCATGGCACCTCCCAACAAACCGGCACCAGCTCCCAATGCCGCACCTCCCATTCCCATACCTCCACCTCCTCCGAACCTACCACCTCCTCCACCGAATCGAGATTGAGGAGGCGGTTGAGCGTAATACATCGGTTGTTGTGGCTGCATCGGGTACATGGGTTGTTGAGGTTGCATCGGATACATCGGTTGTTGAGGTTGCATTGGGTACATCGGTTGTTGCTGGTTCGGGTACATTGGTTGAGGTTGATTCGAGTAAGGTTCTGTTCCGACGTTATCGCGTCCAAGAGTTTTCAACTTCTGCCTTGGATACAAAATAGGAATTCGAGGGTTTTTGAGAAACCTACGTTGAATTGGTGCCGCTTGAGCTGGTACTTGCGATTGGTACGAGGGTGGAGGATCATTACTCCTCGTCGTCGACGTAGAAGGAGGAGGAGGACCCGGAGGCGGTGCGAATCTCGGTTGATATTCGGGTTCATCGAGAGGGTGAGTCCAAATTGACTTTGGGTTCAAGTTGTCTCGAGTATCGACGTAGAAATACTGTCCATCTGTGGGAGGTAGTCGAAATCATCATGAGTTTGACGTAACACGACAGCTTTCGAGTTTGGGTAATGGAACCTGACATTGGTCGTTCCATTGTTTCTTCCAACCGGGTGGAAGAGGTCTGTCGTCGTTTCCACTGTTTGTACCCATGCCCGAGTCGGTACGAGAGTAAGAGAGGAACGCGATGCGACTCTCACCTTGATCGTGTTCTTGGCGGGTGCCAATCATGTTGCCTTCCTTGGCACGACGAGGTCCACTGCGCCCGATCCGATGGACTTACCTACCTGAACCCATCGCGTACACTCGAGGGTTGATCCTACAAGAACGACTCGTTCAACTACGACTCGATGCGAAACAAGCACTCGAATCCAACTCTACTACCACTCCCTCGTCAGTCTCGAACCTCGGACAGTCGGAACTTGATGACATCGCAAACACGGACGTCCTCTTGTTGTTGCAACATCGACCGGTTTACACCGCGGGGAAACGTGAAACGGATCCCGTCCGAGCCGCGAACGAACGCGAACGGTTAGGTCAACTCGGTGCCGACTATGTCCAAACGAATCGAGGTGGACAAACGACGTATCATGGACCAGGTCAACTCGTAGGGTACCCCCTCGTAGACTTGGCCGCCTCCAAGGTAAAAATCCCTTCGTTTCTCTCATTCTCCTGTTCTAGAGACTAGGTGATTTGACTGAATGAACGGGAAATCTACCCCTTTCTCTGCTTTCCTCAGTTGTCTACTCGATGTTACGTTGATCGACTCGAAACGTTCCTCAAAGATCTCGTCGAATCGTACGGGATCAAAACTCACCCACTCGAACACACGGGAGTGTTTGTATCGGAAACGAGCAAGATCGCTTCGATTGGAGTTCAGATCCGACGCAGGATCACCATGCATGGGTTCTCGATCAATTTGGAACAAGAGACGAGAAGGTGGTTCGACCAGATCGTCGCGTGTGGATTGGACCATGTCACGAGTACGAGTGTCGAAGCCGAATTGTTCGCACGGCAGAAGCATGAGGGACTCGAAACACCTCGAACGTTCAAGGTTGAGAATCAGATCGAGAGGGCTGTCGAGCTCTTCTCGAAACGGTACGATCGACAACTCGTCAAGTTTGAACGAGACGACGAGTTTGAGACAACAAGAAACCTGATCCGGGCTGGAGTTCAAGGCGAACTGGAACCCGTCGTCAAGAAGGCACCGATTATGGGCCGTATGTAAAGTCCTCAATCTTGTTGTTTCTTTCGTTGTTGTATTTGCCACCTTTTCCCCACTTGACATCCTAAACCACCTGGAGGAGCAGTTTCGAAGTTGATTGCAACAAGCAGGGAGAGAACGAGTGCCGAGAGAGAAAAGAGAGTATGTACAGCAGGACCCAGTCTCAGGCGAGATACTCGTAGACATTCAATTGACCTTCCGCCCGTCTGAGATATTCGCGATCGATCAAAGACGAGATAGACTAGGGAACAGGGGATCGAATCGCGACAGAAAGACGGATCAGTGGACGCAATCGCCGGACCATCCTGAACTTGTGTTCTCTCACCTTTTTGATCTCGCTCGGATCGACTTTGAACCTCTGTCCGATCTGCGAGACGACTTCCATGACTCTGTGATTGGAGCGAACAGTCAGCCGTGAGCATCCATCGAGCCGAGACAGGCTCAACGAACAGTTCAGAGTGCTTGAGGGTTTTGCGAGCTTTCATGATGCTGCAGATTTTCGAATGGAGCTTCAGCATGAAATCGACGGCCTGGTATTGAACGTATAGTCTGCTCTACACTTACCGTACGATCGCAAGCTGCAGATGGGACGAACGATCCGTAAAGACTCGATCAGTCGTCGACTTGTTCTCTTCCGCCTATTTCCGTCAATTCGAGGGATCAGAATTCATCTCTCTCAGTGAGCAGAGAACCTTGTGCGGACCGTTTCTTTCTGCTGGATCTGGTTGATCTTGATTCGAATATGATCGTCTTTGAAATCCTGGAATAAGGTTTTCGCATCAGTTCGGGTGCTCAATTCGACCGGCAAAGTACTACAATGTCCTTACCGTGTTGAACGAGAACTGATCGCCTGGATTGACCTCGCGCCCTTTCGGGTGTTTCGACAAGACTCGCACTTTGCCACATGCGAGTGACTGCAGGGTTCGGCTCAACTCTTTCGCGTCTGTCGGATCCGCAGTTTTCAAGACCGAATTGAAATCATCAGCCCGTTCCTGTTAACCATTGATCGCCAAAGTTTCGAGAGATGCGAGACTCACCCAATTTCGTTGCATCGGCAATCTCCTCGACACTCAACTTGTCTCCCTCGGGTTGATCGTTGAACAGCAACAGGACGACTGCCTGTCCTAGACTGACCAACAGTTCCTTCTTACCGCCTTTCGGGAATTGCGCCTTGAGTGAACAAGTGTCCAACCCATGATTCCACGCGAGGGTCCTGCCACTGTGTTTCGAAACGTAAAACTGTTTGAACGTTTCGAGTGCCGCACTGAGTTGAGCTGGTAACGCGATTGGGAACGCAGGGTACGTGGGCCAGTTGCCTTGCGAGATGACGGCAACCGAGAGGTCGAATCCAGAGGCGCTACTTTTGCCACTGCTGCCATTGCTCGCACGACGTTTCGACGAGTACGCTCGCATAAAGTCCGACGACAATTCCATGTCTTTGAACATGACCTCGAGTTTCTGCGTGAACCCGGCTCCACACTCTGTCAATTTTGAGAATACGTTGACAGAGCGATCAGTTCTTGTCTAGCCACTTCGGGTCGAGGTGGATCAGTATTGAGGATTGAGGACTGACCATCCTTGAGTTTGAGCAGCATGCTGCGCTCGGCATCGAACGAAGCAGACTTGTTCAACAGGAGTCGTTTCGCGAGGTCTCGTTTGTAGAACGCCTCGAAAATATCCTTGCCTGTACATCGTCGTATACAGCGTGAGCGAGAAGAAATGCGGACGTGAAGACAAATCACGGGAGACGGATTGACGAACCTTGCGTGAACCGGAACAGATACAGGACATCGTTCAAGACTTGCTCCATCTCGGCGTCGTCGATCTTTCCAGATCTCAGCTTGGCATCGAGATATTTGGCTGATAGAGTCGCGTCTTAGTGCCGAATCTCCCAGGGGAAACTTACCGAAGGAAGGACAGAAAAAAAGGTCGCTCACCCATCATTTCGGCCGGTTTGTTCTCGCGCTTATTGATAAAGAATTTGAAAGAGTCGTTGACGGCTTCTCTGAAATCGTTGTCTTGCGAGAAACTCGTATCGACGAATGCGATCGCCGTCTTGCGGAACGCAATCAAGTTGGTAACCATTTTGTCGTCCTGAGTTTTGTCTTGGATCAGGTTCAAACCGGATGCCTGTCAAATACAGATTCGAGTCAGGAGGGTGTCTCTGAACAAAGTATGCGATCGGCAGTACCTTGAGATGCTCGAGGAAAGCTTTTCGCAGAACGTCAACCTGATCAACTCGACCAAGCAAGCTGTACAGGGTTGCGAGATTGTCCTTTTCGTCTTCGCTACACATATCGGCAGTTTCTGACGATTCAGATTTTTGGGTCAGCAGTGGAGTTATTTCTTTCGATAGAAACATGACCAACCTTTCTCTGCTATGCCCTCGACGTGACCTCGGATCATTTCATCCTCTACGGCTCGCAGAACACTGCTCGTGAGCTCTGTACCGACCATGTCTTCGCACCGGTCGCCTTCTTCCTTTATTCGCTTGACAATCTGACCCAGATAGGCTGACGGTTCGAGATCGACGATACAAGAATTGCCTTCTTGCGTGTAGAATGTCTTCGTCGCACGTAGGAAGGGTTCGACAAAGAGCGAAGAGTACGATTGGGAGGAGATGGTTCGTAATAGTCCAAGGAAGGATCGCAGGAGCGTTCGGGAGATTTCGTCCCCGTTCCTGTTTTTTTTTTTGATTCAAGCGACAGGTCGGGTCAGTGGCGGATCTTTTAGTTGTCGTGATACTATCGTCCGTACCGCTCCATTTCGATCAAGATCAACAGACTCGCAGTCACACGGTTCGAGACTTGCTCGTCTCCGAGGACCGAATGGTGAAAGATGTCGAGGCCAAGGTCCCTGCAACGATGAACAAGAATCAGCCGCCAACGCTCCCAATTTCACTGTCGTGGGAACGGTGGTTACCAGATCGACAACAGTCCCGGGGATTGGAGCACGTAGGTCCGATCGAGTTGAAGAAAGATGCTCCTCACGAGCAGCATCTGATCTAGGAACCTTTGCCCTTCGAGTTGAAATTCGCTCAACCACTTCTCCTCATGTCCTTTCGAAGCGGAACCGTCGGTTGTCATCGTTGCGAGTGCTTTGCGAATCTCGCCGGCTTGTCGCTCGATCTCCATTCGGATCCGATCGTACAAGAGTTGGGAGTTGGTCGCGCCTGACGCGACTGCCGCTTCGCACAGAGTATACAGCGCTTGAAGTGATTCGGGAGTCGGTTGTGGAGGCCTCGCCTGAATCGCACGCACGGCTCGGGTGAGAGTTGCGACAGCATGGTTGATCAAATCAGGTGGGGTCGACGTCGAAGCTCGCGCTGTTCGACTCGCCGTCAGTTGACAAGGTTCGGAAGGGGTCATACCAAGCACTCACGTTTGGATCGGAGCGTCAGTTTCTTGACCCCGTGCTTGTCGACCCCGCTGGAGAGGCCCAGTCGTTTCTTGCCGGACTCGGGTGGAGGCGCAGGAGCAGCATTCAGCGACAGCTTGGATGCACTGCCCGCCAAAGTCGGAGAGCCTCGAGCAAGGTCGTGCGACAGCTTGGACATCTTGTGCGGAGGCGACGCCATGATCGAGAGCAGCCAACGCAAGGAGCGCAACTTGAACTCTCAAATTCTCAAACTTGGCGCCGATCTCCACTTTCTCCTATCTGATCCTGATCGCTCACGTTTTCGGCGCTTGACAGAACTCCACGCGCACCACTCATTTTGTGGGAAAACTAGGGAAACACGGGGGTAACAATTTTCAAGGTGGTAAAGGCAAGACTTTGTACATTGGATTCTTTCTCTTAAGCAAACGCGAAACCCGTGTTGCCTTCCGTGATGGCAATCAAGAGCTTCTTGCGGAAATCCTCGTAGGATGTGAAGCCACTCGGAATGTCGAGTTGGTTGCTGGTGAGAGTTCAAACTCGAGATCAGCGGTCAATCTCATGGACATGAGAAATACATCCACAGCTTACAAGCACGTGTGCGCCGTTGGCAGGGCACTTGTAGCGCCGCTGCGATGGATGTTGAATTTGGTGATTCCGCTAGAAGCAGAGATAGACGAATGAGTTTTATCCTTAAAGCGCGCGATCGCAGCAAGAAGAAAATGACTAACCTCATGCCTTGCAGCGATCCGAAACCTTCGAGAGGTACCCTCGATGACCCAGACACGAATTGCAACAGCTGCGGGCAAAGGATCAGTCGGGGTTTCCGCTTCAAAGTTTCTCAAGCATGCGTACCTTGGCTCGCTCTTCGTGCGAGAACGACCTCACTGCTCGCCAGAAGTAGCCGATGATCGGGTCCGTAGCAGAGTAGCCGACGAGATCTGGCAGGTACAAGGCAAAAAGATCAGCCTCGTCATCGCCATCTCGTTCCGATGAAAGCAGATTATCGCACCAGTGTTTGCTCGCCATTCATCGGCGTCGATCTCGGGCAAGCCAGAGATCAACAACTCGAGTTCACGCTCCGTGAAGATCTGCATCAGGTCTTTCGGCACGATCTCGTAGAGTCCCTTGAGCAAAGCCTGGTGCATCGAATTGAAACCATCCGGTCAGTCTACATAGTGCTAGAACAGCAGAAAGAGTCTCGCTGTGACGTACGTCCATCTGATCCTTGATCTCGATCGAGAGGCGCTGGTCGGCGATCAGGCGTACGTATTCGCCCTTGTTCTCGTTCGTGACGGCGACGTTGCGACCGTTCGGGATGAGGTCGATCGTCTCGACCACACCGAATTCGTCTCGCTCCACCGAGAAGTTCAGTTCGATCACGCCGTCGATGTCGTTCTCGAGCATCCACACCAGCGACTTGTAGTACTCGGGATCGATCGATTCGAGGTCGCGGTGGTCGACAGGCTTTCCAAGCATGTGCTTGTAGACGGCTGCAGGGAGGTTGCAGTAGACCACGTCAGCGTCTCTGACTCTCTCTCAGCGCGAGAGCGCGTGTGAGGATGATAAGACTCACAGCGCGAGAAGTAGGCTTCGAGAATGCGTTGGTCATGGAGAGCCTTGCCGATGATACGGCCGACAAAGCGGAAGTACAGGAGATGCTCCTCATTGACGGACGATGACTAAGGATCACCAAGAAGGGATGTCAGCAATGCAAGCAACCCGAACTAGTCCGGAGCAGCGCTGCATACCTTGTTGGGCTGATAAGTCAAAGCGTCGGCAGCCTGAGGCTGGAAGAGGGCGTAGTTCGGGTTGAACATCTGGCGCGCAAGGACACCAAACCATTCTCGCGTGACTCCTCCCGCGTCGACTCCTTCCTCGTCGTAGAACTTGACGTTGAGTTTGCCGTACTTGATCTCGTCTCCTGATTTGCGCTGCAAGACGTGGAACGAGTCTTCAAACACGTGAGCACGCCTGACGTTCAAGTTGATCGTGCCGTAGTGACCCCGTTGTCGCTGCGTGCGATCGTGTAGACGCGAGAAGAAGAACTGTGAACGCGCACGTTGTCAGGCTTAGCACGTCGAAGAAGAGAGCAGAGTTACGCACTGAACGCTTGTTCTCAAAGTCGAGCATGGTCGAGTTGCGCACGAGGACGGCGAATGATCCACTCATGAGCGAAGGGTTGTTGCGCACCATCGTGTTGAGAATCTTGGAGTGAGCGGTCGTGAAGTCGATGAACTCGGTCGACGAAGCGTCCGTGAACTTGTTGACAACGAGGAGCGACTCGATGAGCGGCAGAAGAACAGTCGACAGGTAGAGCAGCTCAGGCTTGGCTTCGATACCTCCAAGCGCGTCGCCGAGCCGCTTCCACAGATCGGAGCTGGCGAGATGACTATACAGCGTCTTGACCTGTTCCTCCTCGGGGGAGAGCGTCTTGTCGGCGTTCGATTTGTTCGAGCCGGCGTTCTTTTTGGGCGCAGTGCCAAAGAAGTCGATTGTCTTGAGGATGCGCAGCAGTTTCGCTTGGCTAGACGAGGCGGGCGTGAACTTTGAAAGTGTCGCACTGCTGACAGTCTCATCTCGGCTGATGGTCTCGAGAAGCTCCTTGAGATCCGGGATGAGCTCGTTCGAGATCTTCTCCGCGCGGGATCTTAGTTCGTCGAGGATCGTGTCGCGGCCAGAGTCAAGGTGAGAGAGGTTCTGAATGAGCGTGAGAGTTTGCGAGAAGGTCCGACTTGAGCATTCGCCAGCGTCGAGCACATTCACGACAAGTCGCAAGCTCGACTCGGGGATCTGCGGCGGGTTCTTGAGCAGGATGTCGGCGGACGGCGATTCATCCGAATCCTTGTCCTTGTCTTTGCCTTTGTCTGCAGCCGGAACAGCAGCGGTGTCGTCAGCCGCTGGTACTGCAGCTTGGGCCGTCGCTGTTGTCGATGTCGCGGCATCAGATGGTCCAGAACTTGCAGCGGTGCCAGGAACGGCTGCGTCGGTTGGTTTGGGTTTTTTCTGTAGCACCGAGAGGGACCTGGTGACTGAGGCGAGAAGGGTCGTAAGGGAATCCATCATCGAGGGGGTCTTGAGGAGTGCCGGTCGCTCGAGGAGACCGAGCAGAATGATGAGAGGGAAAGTCGTCGTAGGCTGAGGCTGTTCCGAAAACATGGAGAGTACACAATTAGCGAAAGAGTCTAGCTCAGTGTGCAAAAAAAGGAAATCTTTGTACCTTTTCCTTGCCTTTGCCTTTCTTCGCGGCGCGTCGGTTGACGGCAACCTCTTGCTCTGTTAGGAAGAACAGGGGAGTCTGCTCGTTTGCGCTCACCAGATACGCGAGTGCTTCGAGACATCGCTGCGCGATCAGGTTGGGGACACTCTCCCCAGGGAAGTGAGGCAGAGCGCTGTTGGGACCCGGTGTTTCGGGTGCTTTCCGCTTCGGCGTGTCCTTGTCCTTGGCGAGGAGAGACTTGCTCGCGCGGATTGACATTTGCGAGAAGCTCTTGTCAACAGCCGAGACGTCGCGGGTGCCATCTTGCAGGATCGTCAAGAGCAGGTTGATGAGCTCGACACGGGTCCGAGAATTCTCGCAGAGGTGGACCAGGACCTTCTGCAGGGAGTTGCGTCGGAGAGGTTGCGGGAAGAAGAGCAGTCGAACGAGGGTAGCCAAGCCAGACTTGTCGAGCAGCTGGATAACTTCTCGGTGAGGGGTTGCTTTCTTGGTCGCAGGCGCAGGCCTGTCGCCCTCGGGAACTCGACGACCGTTGCCACTTCTTCCACCGCCGAGCGGTCCTCCATCGATAGGCTGAGCCATGAGGCGCCCGAAAGCGGGCATTCCTGCATGGCCGCCGCCAGGCGCACCAAAACCGGCTGCCTGGCCTACGAGACCGGCGAGCAAGGCTGCAGGGTCGAGGCCTCCCAGCATTTGGCCATCGTCATCGTCATCGCGGTCTTGATCTTCGTCATCGTCTTCTGGTCCAGCTCGATCACCGTCATCGTGAAGTGGCGGGCCATCGGCTTGCGCGGCTTCGCGAGCGCGAGCGGCACGAGCGGCAGCCTCGTCTTGGCGACGCTGCTCGGCGGCTTCCTGGCGCAAGACTTCAGCGCGGAGATCTGGTGGGAGAGCGTCGAGGAACTCGGCATTGATGTGAGAGGGCACGTTCGATGGAGGTCCAGAAGATCTCGTTTCGCGGAAGTGCTGACTGAGCACCTCCTCCCGCATGTCATCGGGAAGCGCCTCAAGGAACTCGCGATCGACGCCGGTGTCGGTAATGTCGACCTCCTCACCATGTATCATAATGGTCACGCGTTCGGCTGGAGCAGACGCCTGGGCCCCGGAACCGCTCGCGTCTGCGGAAGGAGCGACATCTTGCTGCATGGCGTCTGCTGCAGACGTCGAAGTTTGTGGTTGGGGTTGCGAATCGGCGGGGGTCGCAGATCGGGTAGCATCGGGAGTCGGCGTGTTGGTCGAAGGTACGGCGAGACCGGCAGCGAGAGATCGAGCGAGGTTCATGACTTCGGCGACATCATCCGGGACGTCCTGTGCGGGCTGATCGATCTCCATAGCTGAAGCGGCCGCAGCTTCTTGGCGTCTCCGTTCCTCAGCTTCCGCCTCTGCTTGCGCTCGCGCGCGCGCTTCTTCTTCTTCCTTCTCCTTCTCCTTCTTCTTCTGCTCCTCCTCCTCTTCCTTGCGCTTCTTCTCTTCAGCCTCTCGCTTCTCACGTTCGGCAGCCTCCTTGTTCATCATCTCTGCTGCTTCTTCCTCCCGTTTCTTGCGACGTTCCTCCTCCTTTGCCTTTTCCTCCTTGGCGATAGCGCGAGCAGGAGCATGCAGGACGTTGATGAGATGATTGACAAATCTTGCGACTCGCTCCGCAACAAGCACCGATCCTGCATCCGAATGGGCCGTGAGCGAGTGCGAGAAGCTAAGAGAATTGTACAGCTAAGACTTACCTTGCAGAATTCGTCCCTCTTCTTGCCATCGCTGGTTGGTCTGCACTGGCAGGAAAGCAGAAGCAGCGTTGATGCGATCCGAAATCTGGCGTGCAGCAGATCGCGAGCTGGACGCTCCGCCCGTGCTCGATCGAACGGGCTGAGCCTCTTCGGGGGCAGCTGCTGCAGCGCCGTTCCGAAGCGCAGGCGAAGGGTCGATCACGACAGCCATGCCTCCGTTCGGCCCGGGTGCGAGCTGGACTCGGATTTGATCCGGACCGCTTAGATGCGACAAGCCGTGCGAACCGAGCACGTCCTGAAGTGTGTTGAGGCCGTTCGGACCAAGCATCGCTTCAATCGATCGCACCCACTCTTGGTACGCAGGCGAATCCCGCGAAGTAGCTCCGCCGCGAGATCTGCGACTGCTCGCCGCCGCGGCTGACTCGGCAGCGGGGTTTTCGACGAGAAGAGGATGAGCCGCTGCATGGGTGGTTTGCCGAGGTCGGTCAAACATTCCAGCATCATTGAGTTGCATCATTTCCGAGTCTGATGATTTCGAAAATCTTGTCAGCGCCACAGAGATTGCACAACTTGTCCTCACGCGGCTCTGACTCACTCATTATTCGGTTCCGTCGGTTACCGTTTCCGTCTCCGCCCGTGACTGGGTCCCAGCCGTACGCTTGAGCGGTCGATTGCGCGCGGAGCTGTTCGGTCATCTCCGGATCGAACTCGAGTTCGCCCGTGATGGCGTCTTCCTCGTCGGTGAACATCTCCTCGCTGTCGGCACCGTCGTCCATGTCGTCTTCGGCGTCCATACCCTGGATGGGGGCGTCACCTTCGAACACGAGCTCGTCTCCATTCTCGAGCCCTGCGACATCATCGTCCTCGTCGACCCATCCATCCTCGTCGTCGACGAGACCGTCTTCGAATGCTTCGAGTATCTCCTCCTCGTCTGCATCCGAATCGTCTTCGATGAGGACCTCCTCGTCGATATCGTCGGCATCGATATGAGAAGCGTGATCGTCTTCGTCATCAATGTCGTCGTCATCCATGTCGTCCATGTCCTCGTCGTCGAACTGAGCCATCGAGCCCTGCTCCAAGTCAAACGAGTTAGTGGGGAGCTCAGTGGTGCCAAGGGATACGAGTGATCAATGGTAGCGCGAGAACGCACCTCTTCGTCGTCGTCGGATGCATCCGACAAGTCGCTGCCTTCCAATCCGGCCTCATCCATCTCGTCCATAAGCTCGTCGTCCTCGTCGTACCCTTCCGAGTCTTCCCCGCTCATATACTGATCGTCATGCTGACCCGTCTCGAGCTCGCCCTCGTACATGCCGAGAGCAGAGTTGCGGTAAAGATCGGGGGCCTCTTGCTGTTCTTCGTCGCTGTCACCTTCGACACCGTCTTCGTCGTCGTCACTCATGGACGAGAGATCGTCGTCGGAAGATTCGTCCGAGAAGCGGTTCCTGGCGGGTGCGCCGTTCTTCGCGCGACCGACTTTCGTCACAATCTTGGTGAGGTTCTCGAGCGGCCTCAAGATGGCGTTGATTAGCGTGTTGACATTCGGGAAATTGAGATCGACCTCGGCGAGAGCGTTTGTGAGGATCGTGGCAAAGTTCTTCTCGAGCATGAGCTTGGCGAGTTGCATCGAAGTCTCTGAATGAGCCTTGTCGACGTGAGGGAACGGTCGAGCAGTCAAGAGGCGGTAGCAGAGATCCGAGAGCGCGCTGAGGCGAGCGTATCGGACTTCGGTCGGCTCGGTGGAAGCCATAGCATCGCGATAAGCCTTGGCGACCGCGTCAAGGACGGCTTTCCTGACGACCGTGATTTCCTGTGCTGATTCTTTGTCGGCCGACTGGCCGATAGACGCGGCGGTCGAGTCGTAACAGAGACCGACGATGACCAGGGAGGCCCAGCCCCACAGCGAGGTGCGACGCTTTGAATCAAAGTCAGATGTCGGGACTAGGCCAGCTGAGGGGATGAGGTCGTTCAAGAGGAAGTACAGGAACGACGAGCGCGATTTTGGCGCGATGACCTCCTTGCTTCCGGCGGTGACGGCGCCCTTGCGAGTCGAGAAGGTGAGGAAGCTCGCTTTCGCCGGGTTGTACGCAGCTACGAGTTCTGAGATGCATGCGAGCGTGAATGCCGTTTGGAAGAACTCGCCGAGCGGGACGTCTCCGGGAATGTGCGCATCCTTGTCCTGTTTAGTCGTTGAAGTGGTTTCGTCGGTTGCCTCTCGGGCGACAACCTCCTTGGATTCTCCCTCTTTCTTCTCCGGTGGCGGAATTGAGGCAAGGGCTCCTTTGCTCGACTCGATGACTTGCGACATGAGGAAATGAAGGGTAGCCTCGGTTGCGGCTGACGACGGAGTGAGCGATTTGGCCAGGGCGGCAACTTTGGACAATGCAGCGTCGTCCATGGCGGCATCGCCCGAAGGGGCAGTAGCATCTCCACCTGCAAGTGGTGACTTGATCGCGGACACGGCGTCGACGTCGCTGCTCTTCGCGGTCGTGGAAGGGTCGCGCAAAAGCGTGACGTGGTAGTGGTGGGGCGCATCGGCAGCGACGAGCTTCAGGGTCGACTTGGCCGCTTCAAGGAATGTTTCAATGTTGCGGAAAGCGACGGAGCTGATACCTCGAAGGAAACCAGTGATGTCGGCGATCTAATCATTCGAGAGAGTCAATGTCAGTTCTGGCGCCATCGCGTGCTACCAGGTAGGGAACAAATGCTTGCCTTCGATCGTCCGTTGCTGAACCAAACTTCAATCTCGCGTTCCATCATGGGCTTGAGGATCGTTCGCTCCTCGATGACATGTCGTAGGATCATGACAACGTACGATCTGCACCCTTTCGTTTCAGGCGTCTCTTCCGTGAATGCGTCGAAGAGATGCTTGGGTCCGTTGCGCTCAGCGAATGCGGCGGCGAGATCGTGGTCGCGCGTGAGGACGAGCAAGAGACGCAAGGTCGACAGGAACACCTCGCGGGTCGAGATACCCTTCTCGAGCACATCCATCGTCACGTCAAAGAACGCTTGGCGCTCGTCCTTCCAGGCCGGTCCTTGAGCAATGAGTTCGAACGCAGGCAATTCTTCTCCCTCGGGAAGAATCTCGGTCGGCTTCGGAACGTTCTGGATCGAGAAGAGCGAGTCGGCGATGAGCATCACCGAGGCGAGCCACTTGGGTCGATTGTCCTTGTCGGGGGGCGAAGACAAGTAAGTGGAAGATAGGCGGACGACGTATTTCATGATGGTTTCGCGAGACGGCTCGACGGCTTCACGGTAGGCGGCATCGGTTGTGAGGAGGGCAAGAAGGCGGAGTCGACTCGAAGCAGCCTTCGTCTCGTTCTCGTCCGTCTGGCCGACGTAAGACTCAAGCTGGTCGAGGAGAGGTTGAATCGACGCCGTTCCTTTCTCATCCGACGCGGTGAGGAAGCTGTAGACGTTCTTGATCTCGAAGACAATCTCTTCAAAGATTGCGGCGAGGGTGAGAGCGCGATCGAGGAAAGTAGGTTTGAGTTCGTCTCGCGCCTGCTTGAGTTGCGACTTGACTTCGTCGAGAGGCGGACCTCGCGCCTCGGGCGGCGAAGTCTCGACGATCGCCTTGGACTCTTCTGACTCTTTCATCTCGACATCGGCAGCTGCGGTAGGTGCAGCTTCTGGCTGATCTGGGTTGGGCTGTTCTGCCTGGTTCGTCGCTTCCGGAGCGGGAGCCGCAGCTGGTTCGGCTGACAGCGCGGCGGGAGCTTCCTCGGCTGGCGGAGCAGCAGCGGGCTCCTCAGGCTGAGCAGGTTCGGCGGGGGCTCGCGCTTCGGCAGCACGCGCAGCGCCTACGACGTCGGGGTGCTGGAGGAGGTATTCGGTCGCGAGTCCAACGTTGTTGCGGCAACGACGCAAGGCAGTCTCGCACGCGCCGCGAGGGAATCCCATGTCGACAAGTTGAGAGATGCGAGCTTCGTCAGGGACGAGAGGGGCGGGAGGTTGAGGGGGACCCCCTGCACCTGCGCCTCCAGGTCCTCCAGGTCCTCCAACAAGCCCAGCTGGTCCACCTCCGAAAATGCCTGCGATTCCTCCGACCGGTGGAGCCGCTCCAAGCGCAGCTCCAAGCATGTCTAGGGCACCGGGCATACCTCCAGCTCCGCCGAGTCCTCCTGCGCCGAGGATTTGACCCAGTAGCCTTCCTCCTTCTCCTCCTCGAGATGGTGACGGTTCGGTCGAGACTTCGCCTTCGGCCTTGAGAACGTTGATGAGGGCCGACATGAGACTTCGCAGACATCTGGGAGGGGTCTTGCGCACCCACTCTTGCTCCCAGTGTCGTCGCAAGCTGGGAAGGATTGCGTGTCGCAAACGGACGATGAACTCGTGCGCGTCGAAAAAGTCGGGATGTTTCGGGTCCTTCTCGCGCGTGATCATGAGGGCGGTGTGAGGCGCTTCGAGGATCGTTTTCTGCGAAGTGAGCTTGTTGAGGAGTTCGAGTGCCGTCATGTCGGCACCAAACAAGGGCATGAGCAACGTTCCCGGTAGCAATTGTGCTTCGGGTCCGGGCTCGAAGACTGATTCCGTCGCCACGTCTTGCAGCTTGCCGAACAGTGCGAGGTACGCGTCGAGTCCTCCGACCGCGACGAACGCTCGAAGAAGGTACGTTTGCAGACCAGTCATGTTCGCGCGTTCGTCGAACAAGAGTTTCGTGATCAAGACTAAACTCTGAGCGGAGTAGGCGATGTTGGCCTCGAGTTCGGCAGCACCGGGCCACACAAGACTGTCGCGCATGATCGAGGCAATGTCCGCCGCGACGATTCTTGCGACAGAGCGATGCGTCTCGTCAGAGCTTCTTCGGTGAAGGAGCAGCTTGATCAGGGCTGTAGATTCGAAAGCGCGAGTCAACATTGAAAGCTCATGAACAACGACTCTGGTGAAAACTCACTCGTGTAACAGGGCAAGATACTGCCAGTAAAGGACTGGATAGTGTCCTGCAAGAGCTTGATGTTGGGTGAATCAGGCGTCGAAGTCGTTGTGATTGCATCAACCGCCTTCTTCTGAGCTTCCTGCTCGGTGACGGGTTCGACCGCAGCGGTAGTGGCGCTGGTCGAAGCTGATGCCTCGGCGGCGGCTTCGTTTTGCTTCGCGGTTTCTTCGACAGCCGCTTTGGTCGCTTCTCCGGTCCAGAACGGACTTGGACGGATCGTGATGTTCTCCCAAGCGCACGCTTGGTAGACTTTACCAATCGACTGTAGGACGCTCGAGCCTTTCCCGTCGCACGCGCGGAGCGCGGAGGTGGCAACTTTGCCATTCGAGTAGCTCAAGTTCAGGACTACGTCCGAGAGGAGAGTGATGTGCGTCAAGAGGTAGGTGAGATCGCGGAACTTGGTGTTGTTGTCGGCGAGTTCTTCCGGAGCTGAAAGCAAATTCGACGAGATGAATCAGCTTGAAGCATTCAGCGAGGCGGGGTGCCAATCTGTGACTTACTCGGACTGATCATGCCTCTGAGAATCGATTCGTCGAACCCGTTTTCTCGCTTCCAGAACCATTCCGTTTTCCCGAGCCATCGCTCGGTCCTCGCCATGATATGCACGAGAGCTTCGTAGGCTTTCACCTCGGTGGCGATACGGAACAGCGCGACGATTGAACCGTACCCTCCGTTGCGTTGCATCAACGCGGGCGAGCACGGGCAATCGATCAAGTCGAGAAGAACGTTGTACGATTCGTCGTCCTTGAAGTAATCCTGACAGTGTCCGAGGTTCTGGAACAGACCTTCGAGGAATCGACCAAACACGTCGATCGCCATCGTGACGTCGTTCTCGCGTTCGCCGTCTTCCTCGCGCTTCTTCTTCTCGGCTTTGCGGTCTTTCGCCGATTGAGTTTCTCCGACTTCGGTCTCTTCGACCGCCATCGCTTCATCCGCCTTCTTGGCAGGCATCAACCCGTATCCGGGTTCGTCGGCGGGTTGTTCAAACGCTCGAGCGCGCACTCTGATCTCTTCGAAAACGCGCTTGATGTTGGACATGACGCGTTCTTTGAGTGAAGGTTGGTGGCGCACAAGTTCGTCAATGTTGCCTCCGAGGAGGACGGCGCTGTCTCGATCACGCAAGACCGTAACATGTGGTGGCGAAAGGTACAGGTCAAAGTAGGCCGTGATGATCGATCGCGAGGTGAGTTGTTCGATTCCAGCATGGTTGAGGCAGAACGCTCCCATCGCGTTCGGGATCGCTTGCAGAACTTCAATCGAAGCCGGGATCTGACCTTCGAGCGAGTCGTAGAATGCGTCGGGCACTTTCGCTTCTTGAAGCGTGGCGAGATGAGTCGGTTCGTTGTGGACGAAAGACGTTGCAATGTTGGTCGCGAGACTGAAAATTTGGGGTCCAAACACTCTTCGATTCTCCATGACCGTTTTGACAGTCGCGAGCAAACTCGAATCGATCAGATTCCGGAGCCCTTCGGTCGTACCGGCAGTCGTCATGAGTCGTTGCATCGCGCGGAGGATGTTCTTGAGGAGAGTGCCACGGCTGAAGTTGAGGAACCCAGTAGGTTCTTCCGTGACGGTTGGCTCGGTCGTTTTCGCCTGCTCGCCGTAGTCGGCAACCGCGGTGTCGACCTCGAACTTGATGCGGTCGACAAAGATCGCGAGCCCTCCAGCTGCGATGTATGCCGTGAACGCTTGCGTGTAGCCGTACAAGAAGCCGTCGAGAAGGGTGATGGCTTTCGCAGCGGGCTAAACATGGCAAGCACTGTAAGCTCGAGGGCGCCGCGGTGACAAGGTCAAGGGGAACAGGAGCGTACGATGAAGCGATCCCGGCGCTCGCTCTTGACAAAGTCGAGCAGCGTGTTGATGATGCCGGCGCCGATCACCATTGCTCCAATGTTCTGGTGCATGTTGATGTACGTCAAGAGGTTGAAGAGGGCATCGACAAACTCGAGAGTGGTTTTCGCTGTACAATTGGACGAGAGCTCAGTCTCGGTACTGCAAACGGAACGAGAAAAAGTCATGCACGAGGCTTACAGTCTTCTTGCTCGAGATCAGTCGCGGTCCTCCTGATCAATTGCATGAGAACCCCATGACTGACACTCGCATTCAGCGCGCTTGCGACTTCTGAAGTTTTACCCTTGTACCGCGCAAATGCCTCGAGTGCATACAGTGCGGCTGCCTGCACGTCGAATGGGACACCCGTGCGATCGGGATGCAGGATGTCGGCGAGCTGGGTGATAAGATCGGGCTCGTAGAGGAAGATCTTGGTTTGGGCGACGCTCTCGCGTTGGGCATGGGCAAAGACACTCAGCGCGAGGAGCCGAACGACGAGAAGCGCTTGACGCTCAGAGGCGGTTGCAGAAGAGATCGACCGGCCGATGCGAATTTTTTGCAACAGGTCGAGACGATCGGGTTCAGGGATGTGATGGGTCTCGGTCAAATCGAGCAAGAGGTCGACAGTCGATTTGTCGCACGTCCGGAGATTCGGGAGATGAATGTTGGTGAGGCCCTCAGCTGGCTTCGATACCGAGCTGGCGGACGTGACGGTTAGGGGAGCAGGCGTCGAGGGGGTTTGCGCTTGAGGAGCCGAAGAAGCCGTGCGACGAAGGGGAGCGGGTGTCGAGGCGACATTCGCAGTACTCGTACTCGCCACCGCTTCGGGTTGCTCGATCTCCATCTCGGTGTCTTTGCCCTTCTTGTCTTTGTCGGCTTCCGCAGATGGGGTGGATCCGTCAACGGCAGTCTTGCGATAGAATTGCCATTCCGGTTCCTGCAGTTCGAGCGGGACTTCGAGTTCCTTGTCCTGGGCAACGTCGACCATGTCGATGCCAAACTCGCGTGTGCCCCACGACTGGGCGAGGCTCAGCAGGCGCTTGTCCGAGTACGGGATGCTGCTCAGGGACGAGTTGATCGACGAGTACTGCTGCGCTGGTCGCAGCGCAAGGCGAAGGGTCGCGAGGAGGACGTCGACGTCGGTCGAGTGCAAGAGATCGTTGATGCGGTCGAACCCGTTGAAGATCTTGCGGTTGGTCGAGTTCTCGAGCAGGAGCTTCTGGAACGACAGGACGCTCAGGAGCAACTGTTTCGTGCGCGGGGTGAACGCGTTGGTCTGGCAGTGCCGCATGTCGGTGAGATCATAGTCTTGAATGATTTGTTCGAGAATGTCGTCGAACCGGTTGAGCGGGTAGATCCAGTGTTGCATGTCGGTACGAGGGAAAGTCCAGCCGCTGTGTACGACTGGGTCGAGCAGGGCAGGGAGCTCATCTTGCGGCACGCGCTGAATGCGGTCGATGAAGCTGGCGATCCCAGGATTGGCGGAACCGCCGCGCTTGGGAGTTCGCTTGAGCCGCATGACGGCGCGAACACACTAGTCGGATCGATTCGAGGTTGGCGTGTACGAGGCCGAGCCTCTCTGGGTGAAGCGGTGGGAGATGAGAGAGGGGAACCGAGACGAGGCTGACGCTAGCTAGGCTACACGACACTCGCAAGACGTAGGGTGGAAGGTGAACTAGTTGAACGGCAGCCGGTCTTGTGCTGGGTGAGACCAGGCCGTGGGATGAACTAAGCAGGCGAGAGACGTTCGCTGCCGGTTTCCTGGTTACGACAGCTCTCTTCCGCTCTCGCTTGCTTGCACTCGAATTCTTTCTTGTGCAGCTGTCAAGCTGCAGAGTATTTGGCTGGTGACTCTCTCGACTGCTGAACGTCTCTGGACGAACCGCTGCTCGTCGTCCGACACCTCAACTCTCGCCGATTCGCTGCTCGATCGCTCGCTCGCACTCGCGTACCTTGCTCAGAGCTGAAGTCTTGGACAACATGATGTTGACGAAGTGACACGAATCTGTAGCTCAGTCCACTACTCGCTCTCTACGCCCGGATTCACATGCTTCGTGGGCATATGAGGATCGCAGAAATCACCCATTGGCGACATTGATGAGCCAAGGGGTTGCTGAGCAATGAACTGCTTGTACTGCGAGGATTTCTGCGCGACCGCGGACTAGTTCGGAGGAACACAGATCCCGCATATGGTCCTTGCGTTGTTGAGCGGCCGACTTCTGCTTCCTCTCCTCATTACCCCACCGCAACATGAGCGAGGTCCCGTTACTGTGCAGATCCCAGGACACCCAATCTGCCGATCGTCTGGATGCCCTCGACGTCGAGGCGCAAGTCGCAAGGGTCCGAACCGAAGCTACTCCTTTGCAATCGAGGACCAAGCAGCTCTATGCCTATGCAAGGAATATTCGCGAGGCATTCTCAATCGACCCTCTCAGACACATCGAACTCGCATCGAAGTTCATCGTTTGGTTCGAAGGTATCGAGAGGGGGATCCCGGGACTGCGCAAAGGCAGAAGTACAGATGAGAACTGGTTCAGGGTCACTGTGCTTTTCGACTTCATACTCAAAGATGTGAAGGAACTCAAAGAAACTCATGTTCGGCTGATCTCCTCTACCTTTGGTCAGGCGCTTGATCTGATCTGACTTTGCGCGCACAGCCGCACTTCACGCCCGAGGACTTGATGGAACGCGTATATCCCGTCAAGCGTCTTCTAGCCAAGATTGGCCTCGTGAGTGACTGTGGCACCGGTTCAAACCTGCTGCGGTCAACGCTGATTATCAAAACTTTACTGTGTATATCTCTGACTCAGGAGAGTCGCGACGATGATGAGCCGACTGGCAACAGGAAACGCGACCGGTTCCTCGGTTTGTTTCGTCGAACCGGAGGAAACTCGGAGCATAGCTTGTCGCACAGTGCCCTTCAATACCAGCGTCGACTTGGAGGCCGTCAATTGGGCATGTACGGCTTTGAATCCCGCGGTGACGCCAAAGATGGAGGCTTCTATTTCTAGGCTGTCGTTTTGTGCTATTCTTTTGTCGTGTCTTTCTCCTTCCTACGCTTCGGCTCCTTCTTGATCCCTGCAACAAAGTCTATAGGTTGATGATTGGGCTTGGACGCTTCTCCCACTCGTGCTTTAATCCGCGGACTTTGCAAGTTCAGAGGCGCGCCAGTTCCCTTTTTTACTTTTACCCTTCCTTCACTCTGCGTCCGACAGCAGTTCGACGTGTCCGGCTCAGACGCCACCTGTGTGGAAGGATACCTGTCTACGAGCTCGCGAAAGACGTCAAGTTGGAACTCTCTACAACGTTTGCGACCCGAGGCAAACCATTCGATGAGCTGCCCATGCTCATCCCTGATCTCCAGTGCTCTGAAGTTGTCGAATTCAAGACGTATAAGGATGGTTGACTTCGAAAGGGCCCGGTGGCTGCTGTGGACGTCTACGGAGCTCGTCTCAAGCAGTTCGACCAAGCGGTTGGCAACTTGAATCGCCTATTCACGGTTCCTTTAACCGATCGAAGTGCCGGTTGCCCAGTGCGTGAACCGATATCGGAAAGCGACTTTTGGTCGATGAAAGGAAGGGTGAATTGACGATTTCAGTTATCGGCTCTTTGTCGAACTGCTTGAGACGAGCTGCGTAGAGCTCGCTAGCAGCCGCTGTATCGCTCTCGAGCAATTCATCCTCGTCCGTCTGAAAGTCGACGACTCCCGAGCTGTGGAAACCAGGGAGGAGCACAGATGGCTCGAACGGTTTGCCTCGGGTCGCAAACGTTGTAGAGAGTTCCAGCTTGATGTCTTTTGCGAGCTCGTAGACGGGTATCCTATTCCAGACAGACGGCGTCTGTACAAGTCCTGTTCGAGCTTGCGCGTTGCTGGAAGTGTGTTTTGACCGCCTTCCGGCCTTCCGCTCGCGCGAGGACGCCACGTGCGAGCTTCTCGACCTTCTCGGGCACAGGCGGATCTGCTGCTATCGTAGTCTGGAGCCTCGTCTTCTGGGGACGAGCCGTTGAGCGTGGTGATTCCGGCGCAGAGTTGCTAGACGAATTCTCCGAGAAAGCGAGTGATCGATCGGGCGTTCTCGCCTCGAGCAGGACTCCGCGCCCAATCGAACACTCGAGGTCCGAAAGACTGTTGCAAGGCTCGAGATATACAAGTCAGCTTACTACGTCTACCAGCATCTAGGCGATCTGAGGGCGTACGGGAAAGAGTGGTTTAAGCGATCCCAATGCAAGAAGCTGTGGGCCAGTGAACATGTTGGCGTTGCGTCGAACTACCCCGGTCGTCCTCGTTGTCAGCCGGATGTTACCACAAAACAATAGTTGAGCAACTTGGCCTTGACTCATCAAGACCGCTTAGCGTGGATCTGCGATGGTGCATCGATCATCGAGTACGTCCGTCCCAAGGCCCGTGCAACGTCTTTGTGAGCCATGACCCATGTTCGCGCACAGACTCGGTCGGGTGGAGGAGCGATCCGAGCCTGCTCAGGTCAGATCTCGGTGACAGCGTCTGGACTCTGCTGCTGATGATTGTAAACAAAGAAATGCTTGTAGCTTGACGCTTTACATTCGCTGCACAGGCGATAGTCCCCAGTCAGGCGAATCTTACATGCGGGCCGTCGAAAGCTCGAGGAGGAGATTGGATGACTGGCTTGTGCTGATCTCCGCGGTAGGCTGCGAAGGTCATGTGGTAGCAAAAACAGCACGGTGCACCTAAAGCAAGCACAGATTCCGACGCTTCTCTCTCTGTCCTTTACTAGCTACGCTCAATGCCCACCGAACATCAAGCGGGAGCAAACCCTGATAGGAAGGCTATCGAGTCTCGTCATCGGTGGAACATGAACAGGATCAGAGAGCATTTGCGGGACGAGACGCATTATCCTATGCAAGCAAGTGACCTTGTTTCGCCCACCAAGCCGTAATCTTCCTGACGCCAGCCTCTGTAACTTGGATAGGAGATCGAGTTCGGCGGAAAAAGCTATTTCTACGTCCCACCCTGGCCAATCCCGATGCGCTACAGCCCTAACGGTGACATTCAACTCAATCTCATACTGGACCACGAGGGTAAACCGACGGCGGTGCAGGAAGTCAGTACCAGCACGGACGAAAACATACAGATGACGAGGATCCAAGCCAGCATTGGAAAGCGAGCTGCTTCTATTTACGGCGTCAATCAGCGAGACTTCACAGCTGCTGCGCACAATAGGCTGATGAGGCGTTTCTGAGGTAGAAGGGCTTGTTTACAAGTGAGGAATGAAGATTCTATACTAAACTAGACCTCCCTACCATCGAGCATTCCAATCTTCCATTTGACCTTGGCGAGACTCGGTCGCTCAACCCGTTTCGTTTCGACTTCTCCGTCGATCGGTTTCGGTCTACTTTCCCACTCTGCCAAGAGCAGATTATCACCCTTGTCCCGAATCTGTTGCTCCTGTTCTTGTTCGGCCTTCCACTCTCGTTCCCGAGGTTGCCAGATCCGGTCGAGGATCGATGTGAGGAAACTCTCGTAGGCAGTGAGAGCAGATTGAAGCTCGTAGGCAGCTGATCGATGCGAAGATGAAGACAACGTGAGAAGCACCGGCAAGAGACCTGCAACTTCGGCTACAAGGGTAGACCGAGAATGTATCAGTTTCGAATCATCTCAAGCTCGACCGGTTAAAGGATGAAATTGGTCTACCTTGAAGGTCTGCCAGTTTGACCTCGACTGCCTTTTTGATCGAGTTGAGCAAGTACATCTCTTCGTACACACTGCCCTTCTTGCCTGCTGCCTTTTTCAATCCCGCTCTCCGGCGAGATCTCGCAGTCTTGCTAGAAGACCGTTGACTACTCGCGAGTGTAGTCGGGTTGGCCGTGTATCGGGTAAAGGCAGTTCCAGCGTCCGAGACGCCATCAGGCGCAAGTTCGAGATTCTCGAGTGCAGCGGAGGGATCGTCGATGCAGAAGTATTGGTCTGTCACGACAGCTTCGTGAGCGTTCGGGCCCAAAGAATGATCAAGATGCAGATCTCACTCACAAGGATTGCTAATCTGTCGCTGCTTCAGCTCGTCTAACCGATCCGCCTGTTTCTCGAGCTGTTCGGTCGCATCGGAAAAGTCATCGAGCAGGCGTTGTTGCATCTCGAGAGTACTCGGCTTGATTCGTGATTCAACCAAGTCTCGTCGATTATGCAGCGCAGTCTGAGAACAGGCAATATATACGGATTCAGCGGTGCAAAATCGGGGCAAGATCAGGTCAAAGCGTACCAGTCGAACTGCCTCGGCATGCAAGTTGCCCTCACAGATGGCATCGATCGCTGCAGGCAAATCCTGTCCATACTCGAACAAGACCCGACCCGCCTCGGCGTACCTCCGCTTGCTCGTCAACCGCTCTGCGACCAGAGTGGAAGCGTGATCAGCCCATGCACGAGCAATCAGGAGGGGCGATAAGAGCAGTACTCACCCGCCACCTCGACAGCAAGGTCTTGCATTTCTTCAGTCGATTTTTGCGCGGTGATTGCGACCGTGAACACTTCTTGCCAAGCATTTGCGTGTTGATACGCGAGGATCGCCTTGTCAGGCTCATTCGATAGCGTGAACACTTTACGTTCAGCCGTCGGAATGTCAGCTCGATCAGGAAGCCACAAAAGGAAGAACCGCTCCAAGGGTTCGAGAGAAACGACATACAGAGACCCGCTTCAGCATATTTCGACTTGTCGAAAAGATCCTCGGCATTTGCCTCGAGCACGATCCTGTACTTGTCTTCGTCGCTTCCAAACGCTTCGAGAGCAACTCCAAACAGTCCATGCTTCTTGGTGTACTCGAGCGCCTCCTCGAAATGTTCCGGCCCCGCTTGACACAGGTTTCGAAGCGCCGAAGTGTGACGTGCCAAGTGGTCGTCAATCTTGTACCGCTGAAGTGCATCGGGAAGTTCGCGCAGCGCTCGCAGGAAGGGAAGGTATTCCCGAGGATCCTGATTGAACGACAAGAACGAAATTCAGCCTTAATGCAAAAGAGGAGGATGTCGTTTGGCTTAATGGTACTTTACCTTTTGAGAGTGTTGGGCGATCATGAGCACGAGCGCAAAGTCGTACATGCCGAGAGCGAGGTCAAACAATTTGTTGGCGTCACTGAGGAAGATGATGTATTTGACAGCGTCTTCGGCACGATCGGCATCTTTCGCTGTTTTGACAGCAATTCTTGTCAGCACCCAAGTCAACTTGTACGCATGTGAAAAGTGTTCGGACCTTTGAGCTCAGCGAGGAGGTTGAGCGCATCTTCGTATGCAGGAGGTTGTTTGCGAACATGGGCGGTCAAAATCGAATTCGCATAGTGAAACACGTCTCGCTTTTCGAGGTCTTCGCGCACGAGGTCGCAGACTGTATTGATCTTGTTGACCGAAACCCTGCGAACGAAGAAAAGGAGTCAGCTAATCGCAGAATCTCGAAAGCGAGACAAGCTGGGACGTACGAGACGATCGGCGCGGATGTACTGGGAGCTCCAATGCCGAGCACGCTCTTGTACATGCTCTTCGTAACGTCTTCGTCTTTCAAACCACTGAGGAACAGGTTGAGATGATCAATTTCTTTGACCTGATCGACGAACTCGGACAGGTGTGCTGTAAAGAATGAAGGGTTGTGATCGTAGAGCAAGTTGAGATCGATTCGGTGCTTGCGACAAAGGAGGAATGCCGAACGGAAACGTCGCCTGACAACAATCGTCGATCAGCAGAAATCGAGTCTGGTTGATCGTGGTTGTGAAACTCACGAATCGAGGAAATCGCGCACGACGCGCAAGACGAGTGGTCTCGGCGAGATAATTTCGAGGTTGCCCCGAGGCATTTGCAGGACGAGACTGGTCGAGCTCGGTGCAACGGTGACGATTCGTGATCCTCGCTCGACGGCCCTCTTGATCGCGGGGGTTTCGTTCTCGCCTCCAGGACCTCCAGCAGCCCGTCGAGCGAAGGATTCCGTGTGCTCGACAGTAGTTGGTCCCGAATAGAACGGTGAAAGGGTGAAGAGCGGTACAAACTTGGCATCGTGCGAGAATGTCGTGTAGACGAGGAAATCGGGAGTCGTGACGAAAGAAGTCGCGTCGGAAGCGATCAGGCGGGACGAAGAGTACAGTCGTCCGGTTGGCGAAAGTCCGACCACAACTGAGAATCGAGACGAAGACGTCGAGTTGCCAGGAGGGAGCAAGGCATGTTGAATTTGAGGGCAAAACTCGGGCAGCGGGGTGAGAGAAGGCGAAGGAAGCGCGAGGTCCTCAGATTGCGAGTACAGGAACGTCTCGAGGAGCCAACCTTCGCTCGTCTGCAAGACGAAACTGTCTTGCTCCGATTCGTCGTCCTCATCCTGCGCAGGCTTGCCTACCTTGGCCACGATCCTTCGAGCACCTTCCATCACAACGACTCGTTGAGCTTCACCTTGCTTTCCGAGCACGACTACCTCGTCTCGCACTTCTCCATCGTCTTCCCTAACTGTCCTCAGCACGCCAACCTTGATGTCGCCGTTGCTGGTTTGCAACACGGCGCACTGCTTGACAACTGATTTGGCAGCGAGAGGCAGATCAACAGACCATTCGAGCTGAGGAGTGGGGAGTCCGGCGCGAGCTCTCGCTTGGGCATTGCCCGTGAGCGAGAGCGACCAGGAGTAGATCGAGACGGTCGTCGGGAACAAGAGCGCAAAATACAAGGGCGCCGTCGACGTCAGGGACGAGGTAGAGGTGGATGCAGAAGGTGCGAAAGCAATGTGTCGCGGCGTGGATGAACTCGGGAGGGTCAAGCCGCTCATCGGAGGAGGAATGTTGAGCAGCCGGAAAGGCGTCAATTTCGTATTGTCTGTCGGCATACTGAACGTTAGTCAGGCTGACAAGCGCAAAGATGCCTCTGATGCTCACCTCCGTCGACGACGGCGACGGTTGCATCGTCTTCACATTTCTCGGCGATTCGCTCGGATCGTAGCGTGTCCCATCCAATCTCGTACTTTTCGATACCCTCTTTTGTGAGCAAGCTCAGTTCGAGTGCCTTTTCAGGATGCCACGAGAAGCCGAGGAGAGTCGAAGTCGACGACAGCGAAGGCGAGAGCGTCTGTTTGAGAGCCCAATAATAGTTTGAACGGTGGTATAGGTGCACTTTTATCCGAACGACTCGCGTCAGCTTTAGCTCCGAGAAGCTGAGAAGACTACGAGCGCACCTGTGTGGGTTCCATCTTGCTTCTCAATCCAGACGGCGAGAACGTCACTGCCCGAATTCCAACCCACCTCTCTCACTCTGCCTTTCTCGCGCACTTCAAACTCGTACCTCCTCAAGCCGTTCCTCTCGAAAAACACGACTTGTTTCCTTCCCTCTTCTTCCTTCTCGATCGAGATGTCCTGACTCGAAGCGATCAGTTCTCCCGTCGAGAGCCAATCCAACCCTTCTTCCAAACTGGCAACTGGCAAACTCGTCGAACTGAGTTCTGCTCCGACTCGACTGAAGATGCGAATCCTGCGAATCGGTCGTTCCGGTCCACCTTCGGTTCTGGGAGGGACCGCTTCGATACTGGTGACGGCGAACCAAGCGGCATCGCCTCTCCAACGAATTCGAACCGTTCCCGAATCGACGGGTCCCAAAAGCCGTTCTCGGGTGAGGAGAGGATCATTCGCAGCGGCTTGAGCAGCCGCCGTTTTGCCCAGAGAGCCGTGGAATTGTGTCGATTTCGCTCCCCATCCGACCGAGACGGGTGCATCCGATCCGAACGAATCGGTATGCAACGGTGATTCCGACAACGGATCGAACGTTCTCGTCAAGGTCAAGAGTACATCGTTTCCTGGAATTGCAGTTTTTGTTCGATGGGTTTCAGCGAATCTTTGAACAGAGAGGCAGGAGAGATGGTTCGATCGAGACGCACCATTCACAATCGCGAGAAGCTCATCATCTGGACTCCATTCGGCTGCCTTGATTCCTTCGTCGAATGTACCCACGTTCTCTCTCTGTTTTGCGAGATTTTACGAAATCAGCTTCGAGTATTCAGAAGAATTTGAGACCGTTCTTTTTCGGAACGGAGAGGAAAAACGTACGGTAGGTTCACCAATTCCACCGTTCAAAAAGATTTGTTCAATGTCTCCGTTCGAGAGCACGACGACGAGTGCATCGTCTTCTGGCAAGTACTTGAACGAGAGTACGAGTGGGTTCTCCTCATTCGGTCGCGGTTGTGCCGGCAACGGGAAAGTGGTCCAAGTGGTCAACAACTCTGGCTCCTGTTTTCCAGATCCGAGGTGATGGTTCAGGGGAGTGCATGGGATTTCGTCTAGACGAAGCGAAAGAGAGGGCCCAGAGGGGGAGTTACCTGTTTGTCGATTTGGCTGTACACTTCAAGCGTGATCTCGTCGTCGTCCGAACTGCTTTGGAGGATCGTATAGACCTTGTCAGTCGCAGGATCTAGCGTAGTCGCTGCGAGAGAGCATGTCGAAGAAGTCGCAGGCGAGAACTTGACATCGAGCACGACAAGGGACCTCATGCTCGGGAGGAGATTGCTTGCGCGAGATCGATTCCTGGAAGAATCGAAAGCCGCGTCCTGAGTTGAGTGAGCGGGTTGATCGAGACTCGGGAAAGTCGAGGTTCGCGAATTGCGCGCGACGACTGAAACCCTCGCCCTCTAGCTCTTAGTGCACTACTCTGAACGATGGCAGGAGCATCTCGACCTGGAGCGTTCAACCCGGGAATGCCCGGTAAGTCTCCGTCCCTTCGGCCTCCCGATTCACCGTCGAGCGAGTTGTGAATCTCATCATTCGCGGATACGGTTCCAAAGGCATCCCTCATCGCCTCGGCGCAAAACTGCTAGGCGCTTCCATGTGGTTCTTCATCTTCTACCGTGCGAGGCAAGACGGTCCGGTACTCCTTGTGAGTCAGCGTCAATTGATTCCGTGTTTCTGGGCACACGCTAATCCCGAACCCCCTCCGCGTCTACTCGCCCCCGTTTGATAGGGTTGGAGGCATCCGTGGGAACATTAGTCGATGTCAAACAAGCATACGCAACGCTGTCTCCCTCCGTGTCTTTGTAATCATCGAAAGTTCTGTTTACCTATCCTTTCGGCACCGGACATCTCGAGAGCACGAGATGGTCACCTATGGACTCTTAGTTCCAGGCAAGAAAGGATTAACGAGACGCGCTCACTGAAAGTCGATTCGCGACAGGCCTCATGAAGCGACAGCACTCCTGAACGGTTGCATCCCGTTTGCACAAAGCTACTTCTAACCTACGTCGAATCTTTGATATCTTCCAATACGACGCATACGCGTCTGAACCGAATCCACGGTGCAAGAGGCGCTTTCAATTGCGAATGAATTCGATGCTAAATTAAACTACACTGCTTTCCAGGTCATGCTCCCCCGAGAGGTACTTTGGATTATTCGGATTATGCGTCTTTCCCTATATGTATGCTTCACCTTCCTGGCATCTTCCTGATTGTCCTGCGCCTCGGAGTAGTCGTTCCACTCGCACTAGCATCCTCACCTCCCGAACCCAAAGCTGCAAAACATCAGCAAAACGCGCAAAGTTGTCAATTTAGAACCAGAAGACGGAAGAAGAAGTTCCAAGGGAAAAAAAGAAAGACTGACAGAACAATCCTCCACCAGGAGTGGTTGGGGTCAAAGAACCCGAACTCGATTGACCTCCTCCTCCGAACGAGAACCCTCCTGTGGTCGACAATCCCGGAGTGACGTTCCCAGTCGAGAGGTTCGAGCCAAACGAGAACCCAGACCCCGCAGTAGGGGTCGCGGCAGGGGCTGTCGACGGCGCGCCGAACGAGAATCCGGTTGATGCGGGAGCGGCTGGGGCAGCACCGAACGAGAACGTGTTCGAAGGCGCTGCTGCAGATAAGGAACCGGGCGCAGGGGCAGGAGTCGACGCAGCGGGAGCAGGAGCGCCAAAGGAGAACGACGAGGTCGAAGCAGGAGGTGCAGTTGTAGCTCCAAACAGTGATGGAGAAGCCGAGGCAGCGGGAGCAGACGATCCAAAAGAGAATGACGGAGTCGAAGCAGGAGCTACGGGTGGTGCCGCCGTCGCCGAAGAACCGAACGAGAACGATGCGGCCGGTTTCGATTCTTGAGGTTTCGAATCGAGCGTGGGCGCGGGTGAAGCTCCAAAACTGAAGCCTGTTGCGATTGCGTCTTTCTTGGGCTCGGTAGTCGCCGAAGCGGGAGTTGATCCGAACGAGAAAGGCGTCTCTACAGGTTCGGGTTTCTTTTCGACTGCCGGGGTCGAAGCTGCCCCTCCGAACAAAGACCCGAGCGATTTCGAAGCCTCGGTGGTTGTAGAAGGAGCGGCAGGAGGCGGGCCCGAGCCAAAAGAGAACGATGGCGCAGAGTCCTTCTTCTCAGGAGCTGCAGGGGTCGATCCGAACGAAAATCCAGTTGATGTGGGCTTCGTTGACTCCTCCTCCTTGGCCGGAGCGGCGGGTGCACCGAAAGAGAATGACGAGGAAGCGGGAGTAGATGTAGCTGGTGCTGTGGTGGAGGCGGCGGGCGTCGAGCCGAACGAGAGTGTCGGTGTCGGTTCCTCCTGTTTCTTCGATGCAGGAAGTGCAACACTTGCACCAAAGGTGAGAGAAGGTACTGCTGACGCCTTCTTCTCAGTCGAAGCAGCTGCGGCAGGTGCATCTGCGGATGTCGAACCGAAACTGAAGGCAGGCGCGTTTGTCTTCTCCTCTTTTGCTGGTTTCGACGCAGAGGGCGTTGCTCCAAACAGGCCACTCAGAGCCATCGGCTTCGACTCGGTTTTGGCTGCCTCGATTGCGAGAGCCGGTGCCGCTGCAGGAGTTGTAGCCGTTGCGTAATCGCCGAGTTTAATCTTCTTCTGCCCTTGCTCCTCCTTCTCGAGGTTGTCCCGTTCCTTCTCTTCCGCTTCTGCCTGCTCCTGACTCAGAGCCTTGAGTCGAGCTCGTTCAGCGATGGACCATGCGCGTCGCGCTGGACTTTGAATACCTTGAGCCGATGGCAAGCGCAACCGTCCGGTCTTGGACAGCGCCGCGAGCGATCCGTGAGACGCAGACGATGCGAGTTTGGGAGAGGCCGCGACGAGCGAGGAGAGAGAAGACGTTGACGCGGACGACGAAAGGAGGCGGTTCGAGACCATGGAATGAGTTCGGAGCGGCGAGTTGGTGCCCTTCGTGTAGTACAACCCGAGTTCTTTCGGTTGCCGAGGCTGACAGAGGAATCCCCCGTGTCAGATTCCCTTCGCTTGCCAAGGCTAGGAGAGAAACTCACCGGTGAAGTCACATCTTCCATCGACTGGTCGCCCGTTTGTGGAGTCTGTGCTTCTTCGAGCCTCGCACGCTCTTTCTCGCGCTCTTCCTCCTCGTAGCTCATTTGCCATGCAAGTTTGCGCTGCTCAAACAGAGCCTTGTACTCTTCCTGAGTGACCCATCGCTCCACTACGACCTGAACAGGCGATTTCAAGATTAGCCATCTCCGAGCTAGAAAGGATCCAGACGACATGCTCGCTTACCTCGTGCATCTCTTTCGTGTCGGGATGTCGAACATCCTTCGGCAACTTGTACTTGCGCCGCTTCTCGCGACATTCGACCAATCGTCGTTGGACCAACCCATCCTCTACCTTCTCCCCCTTGTCGAGATCCGGTTCGTCGAGTCGGTAGTAGTCACCTTCGTGGTTCTGCCAAACTTCTCCCGCCCTTCGCTCGTGTTCGTCGGCATTCTCAATTCCGGCCTTGGACGACGACGAAGACGAAGGCTTGTTGAGCGGTCTCCTCGGGGTGTTGAGTTTCGAGAAGGTCGATTTCAACTTGCGCGCAGATTGGGCCGACCGAGAAGAGAGACGTTTCTTTGGGGTCGAGTTTGAGCCAACTCTTTTCGAGGCAGGTCCGGGAGGAGGGGGCGACAGCAAATCGTCGTCTCCCATGAGGTCTTCGTCATCAGATCCTTCCCGTTTCGCTTTCTCCCGAAACCGCTTCGCCACGATACTCTTCCGCGCCGGTTTCGCCTCTTGGGGTTCCGGGGTCGGTTCTTCCTCGTCTTGAGACTCGACCTCAGAATCGGCGTTCCTCTCCCTCTTGGTTCCCGCTTCCGATCCAGACGCTTCTTCAGGTTCGTCTCCAGATGCAACCTCGTCGATGCCTCGCTTGTCCCTGACGGATCCGGTTCCAATCGCTTGCTTCTTGGCCTTCTTGCTGATTCTACGGTGCAACTTGGGATCTTCGCCTTCTCCGTCTGTCAAAGAGGGCGAATCCCTCAGTGATCGTTTCTTCTGGTTCCGATCCTCTCGCTCGTCTCGACTGTGCAAGGATGCCTGATTCGAATCTTTCTTGGAAGGTTTCGGTCTCGCTTCTTCTCCTCCTGTGTACTTTTCCGTGCCACTCGAAGAGTCGTGCTGGTCGTCGACATCCATTTGCTCGAGTTCACCATCGTCTTCAGAGGACGAATGGAACGAATCGAACTTGCCGCGTTTCGGACCTCCTTCGGTCGGTGGCGATTCGATGTCGTGACTGCGTTTCTTTGACTGCACAGAAGACTTGACAGCGAGACTCGACTGAGATGGTTGCTGAGGCTTAGCCGGAAGGGGCTGCGAGGGAGCGAGCGCCGAGTATCGCAGAGAGGAAGATGGTCTCGAGGGTTGAGACGAGCGGTGTTGGTTCAGAGACGGCGCAGGAGAGGCAGCAGGACGAAAAGGCGACTCGGACCGGAAGCTGCTTCGTCGTTCACGCATTTCGGGAACTCCATTGAACGAACTCTGGCGAGAGAGTTGAGGTTGAGGAGTCGATCTTCCCGAAGCGGTACGAACACCTGTTGCGCTCGCTCGACGGGGAGTGTTCTGATTCGCAAGTGACTGCTGGGTCCGCTTGCGAGCACTGTTATTCCAGAGAGGTGAAGTCAACTCGCGCGTTCGAGAGAAAGATGATGACATTCTTGATCGTTTCTCAGCTCCTCCTGACGGTACCAAGGGAATTCAAGACGGACCTGCGCGCCACCTTCTTGGCTTGACTTTGTCCCGAGCCGAACCTGAGCCATGCAGCAACCAGCGCAACGGCGTAGCACCACCAAGGGATTTTCGACAGGATCCACCACGCAACGTTTCCGACCGAGAACCTAGATGCCGCACTGCCGGTCGGCACCCGTGAGGATACTTGCTCGATGGTCGACATCCTAGGTTGGGTCGAGTCGCGCCGAAGAGCGGAACACCGAAAAGAGTACTTGCCCCGGTAATGCTTGACCGTAATCTCGTTGCGCCACTATTTTAGCACTCGAACTACCCATAGCCTCACATACTTGTAGTGCGGTACTTCAAGAGCCCAGAGCAGGATCAACCATAAGGTTTGTCCGCGGACATATCTCTAAACTCGACTTCTCCGATATTTTTGTGCGAGCATTGCGGTATGACAGTAGTACGACGAGTGCTGTTTTCTTGTTCTAGCAATTTCAGACTACATGCTGAAATCTCGAAAGATGCCGGAAGAGAATTCAAGATCTGCCATGAATCCGATTGGCTATTCGCTGCCGCATTTTCGCATTCAAACTCCGTTTACCGAGATCGGTTCGCCTCTCTCCTGCGCAGCGCCACCCCTCGACCCCTACAGCTCCTTCTTGACATCTTGGTCGAGCTCTTGAATACCGCAGTGATTCCACCTAGCTAGAGTCGCATTCCCTCGCACAACTCGCGAATCCCCGATTTGCCGATCATGTGCGTTTCTTCTTTACCGCTCCTGCTCTCGCACTCCCTGCCCTTGATCTGATTCTCGACTTTACGACGATCATGCAGGCTGTCTACACTTCCACCCGATCACCCGCCGATTCCGACGACGTCGACTGCTCAGTTCCCGACCCGGCCTCCTCCCGCGTGTCCGATGAGCCAGCTCGCGCAGACCCGGCCAAACAGTCCCAATGCAAAGCACCCGTACGCGGGCGAGGTCTTTACCCTCGGCACGCGCAACTCGAAACTCGCCATGGTCAGTTCTATCGCCCTTGGACGACGTAGATGGTCTTCGTTCTGACGTCGAGCGTTCTCACAGGTGCAAACCGAGACGGTCAGGCGCGAGTTGCAGGAGAAATGGCCAGGTTGTGAGATCAGAATTCTCGGAATGGTCCGTCTTGGTTCTGTTCTCGTTCTCCTATTCTCTAGCATGCGATCCTGACGGTCCGGCTCATGACAGACTACCCTTGGAGACAATGTTCAGACTCAGCCCCTCTACACTTTCGGTGGAAAAGGTGAGCCTTCATTTTTGACCCTTTCGTTTGGACCCTGTATACTCAAACCCTGGAATCGTGCTGTCCCGCTCAGCCCTGTGGACGAAAGAGCTCGAAGTTGCCCTGCTCGAATCTCAGGTCGATGCAATCGTGCACTGCCTCAAAGATGTCCCGACCGAGTTTCCTCCAGGATGTCAACTCGGAGCTGTGCTCGAACGTGAAGATCCGCTCGATGCCCTTGTTGTCAAAGAAGGTCTCAGCTACACCTCGCTCGACGAAATGCCAGAAGGATCCGTCATTGGTACCTCGAGCGTGCGACGTGTTGCCCAACTGCGGAGAAAGTACCCAGGACTCAAATTCGCCGATGTCGTGAGCTCTCCTCTCCTCTCCTCTCAACTGAGAAGCCTTGACTGACACTCTACGTATTTCCCTGCTTTGTCTTAGCGCGGTAACCTGGGAACTCGATTGCGCAAATTGGACGACCCTTCATCAAATTACACCGCCTTGATCCTCGCATCGGCGGGTCTGTTGCGTCTGTCGCTCGGCAACCGCATCACGGCTTCGATCGGTCCTCCCGTCCTGTATCCGGCGGTCGGTCAAGGAGCGCTCGCGATTGAGATCCGACAAGGCGACGAGCGATCACAAGAGATCATCGGTTCTCTGGAATGTTGGAAGACGAGTTGGATGACTCGCGCTGAACGCATGATGTTGAAAGTACTCGAGGGAGGATGTTCGGTTCCGGTTGGATGCGAGACGAAATTGACCCAAGTGTGGGTCAAAGGAGGGGAGGGAGACGCCAAGGAGAACCGGGTCAATGGCACCGTCACCCCACAAGTGCATGTCCGATCCGCAAAATCGAATGGAGGAGGATACTTCAACCTACCGAGCGTCAACGGGGTCACGAAGGAAGACAACCGATTAATCATCCCTTCACCTCACATCTGTCCTCACCACGACACCCAAACTTCTCTGCATCACGCGACTCTCACTCTCACCGGTACGATCACTTCGCTTTCGGGTACGCATTCGGTCATTTCGACAATCTCGCGCAAGGTGCATTCAGTCGACGATTGCGAGGCACTCGGACGCGATGTCGCGTTGGAACTGATTGAAGGGGGCGGCAAAGAGATCTTGACTGAACTCGGTCGACACGTCAAAGGTAAGTTTTGCATGAGCTCGTGCGCCTTTTTCAAAGTACTCCTTTACTGATTCTTTGCGATTCTTTTTTCGAAACCCCGAGTACAGAAGTCGGAGGTGACGAACTTGATGGTCGACCAATCCCGACCTCGATCCCTTCACCGACTCCAGCTCACCCCATGTCGATCCCGATTCACCCAGCGAATCACTCGGTCGCGACCGATCAAGTGCTCGAACACATGCAGGCGGTCTCGCCACCGAGCGCTTCGAACGGGTACTTGAGCAAGAGCCCCAAGAGTGTTCCAAAAGTGTTTAGGGTTGGCAGTGGCGAGAAATGTCTGAGACCTCAGGGATGGTAGTCAACTCTCTCGCATTTGTCAGACTTTCCCCATATCTTCTTGCGTACTTGACGCTTTCTACACCACTCTCGTAATGGACTCGTGTGTTTGTCTGTCCCGCTTTCCCCATCTTGTTTGCGCATAGCATGTACTCTAGATTTCTGTGTGTGACAATAATAATCAAACGACCACTCTCCCAACTCTGCCCCAAGTATGAGAGTATATGAGAGTTGCAGAAAGAGTCGATGGATATTCATCGTTTCCCAATGAAGCGTCGCCCTACTTTTGCTTCCAGAACAGCATCGAGTCGTTTTCTCCATCTGCATTTCTCTCCTCCTCATTGGAATCATTGGCGTGATTCGTTCGATTTGAAGGTCTCGTCGAGAGAGGCACGTTCTCGAGGGGTGAGAGTCCGGCTCTTCGATTCGGATCGTGCGCATGAGTGTATTTGGACGAACGAGCGTTAAGCTCGTCATGTCGGGGATCGGATCGATGCGAATAGAGCGAAGGTTTCTCGAAAGACCGCACGGGAAGAGTGTCGTACGAATCTTGGCGAGTGGTAGCGTGTTCGTCCCTAGCGATCCGTTCTCGTTCTCTGTCTTCGAGTCGCCACTGTTCCTCCTTGCGTTCGCGTCTCATGCGTTCCTGTTCGTCCTGAGTGTCTTCCAACATGGTTTCCATCTTGCTCCAACTCTTGATCTGTTTGTCTCCATACCACCTCGTACGGACAATCTCTCGCTCACGTTCCGCTTCGTCCAACCTGCCTCCAAACTTGCCTTCGTCTTCGAGGACCTGAACGCGCAATTCGGTGCGTTCTCGATCGATCCGAATCGATTCTCCGATCGCTTTGACGAGGTCTTTGATCCGATCGTCGGCACGTACTCCTCCCGATTGCATCTCTTCCAACCCATTCAACACGCTCTCGACATCTCCCTGTCCGATCGCCCACTTTGTCGCGAGTACTTCGTAGTACAGTTGCGAGGTACAGCCATGAATGTACGAGAAGGCGTTCGAACTCGCGAGTTGAAACACGGACAAGGCCGTGTGAGGTGCATGATGCACGTCCCGCAGAGTCAGGAACAAGTGCAACAGCAATTCGGGGTACAACCTCGAAGCCGGTCCACTAGTCGCTCGAGGGTCGTTCGACATGGTGTTGGGATCGACAAACAGTGAAGCACCGGTGTTGTTGGATCGATCGAACCCAAACACTCGTTCCAACCCCCATTCGTACACTTGTCGATCGTCACTCAAGTTGGACATCTCTTCTTTGAGTCGATCGAGTTCGAGTTCTTCTTGTGGAGAGAGTTCGGTACGTTGAGAGGTCGCTGCTAGTCGTTCTCGAGTGGAACCCGGTCGAGCACCTTTTGCCATCATCTTTTTGTGCAACGCAGATTGAATCTTGGAAATCCCTGAATCTTGTCCTAGATTTGCAGTTCCTTTTCGAGTTGACGAATGGGTCGAGTTGGGTGGGTTGAAGAGATCAAACACTCCAGAATCGGAACCTTTCGAAGAAGAAGAAGAAGAAGTTGCGACAGATTTGGGCAAGATCTCTCCCAACAGATCGGCAAACGCTTGTGCTTCCGAATCGGTCAAGAACTGTTTCTGTCGTTGTCGAGGGTTGGTCGATGGGACGGAAGCGAGCGGGGATCGGGAACGAGAGTATGCTGCCGCAGCCGTAGAGGACGAAGTTGAAGGACTCTTTGAAGAGAACGCATCGTGTGGTAGCGAGTAGGGAGTTCTACAATGAATGACCACTTCAGTCAGCCTGGAACTGGCATGGCGAGATGGGGAGAGCGAGAGAGACTAACGCAGATGAAGAAGATTCGCACCAGCAACGCGAAGTCGAGAACGATCGCGTAACGACCCGCACTGATCTATGCATGATTGTTCGGCGCTGTCGATTGTACCCGAAGCTTGTTAAGAGTGTGGACAAGAGAGTCCGAGATCAAAGTCGCACCTGATCCAGAATTCCGAAACTGATCAGTTTCGAACACCTACTCGACTGGTCTTGCGCTCTCGGAAATCCTGGGTGGCCATGGTGCCTCAACCTGCCCCTTCCAAAGTCGTGCACCGGCTCTCGAGCCACAAAGGTCCCGTGCATGTCGTCGCGTTCAACTCGGGTTCTTCCTACTTGCTCACGGGTGGTTCCGATCGCCTGATCAAACTGTGGAACCCCAAGAACGGATCCGAGATTAAATCTTACTCGGGACACGGCTACGAAGTCCTCTCGATCGCATGGTACGTCTCCACTTTCTGCTAGTCGAGGTGTTTGTGGGAATGACGAGGTTTCGCTCTCTGCAGTACTCCAGACAACACACGTTTTGCATCTTCGGGAGGAGACAGGAACGTCTTCCTGTGGGATGTCATGTCGGGAGAGATCGTTCGGAGGTTCGCAGGTCACTTGGGCAAGATCAACGCCGTGTGTTGGAACGACTCGGCTTCGATCCTTGCTTCGGGTCAGTGCCCTATTGCCCTGTTCAGGATGCAATACATGATATCTAACGTCTCGACGTATGATCAGGCTCATTTGATACGACGATCCGACTGTGGGACGCAAAGTGAGTTTATCCTTTTCCGCCTCGCGTTCGTGCTTTCTCTTGCTGATTTCTTTCGGTCTCGCAGGTCGTCAAACCGAATTCCAATACAAGTCTTGGAAGATTCAAAAGATTCCATCACGTCGATCGCGATCAAAGACAGTCTCATCATCGCGGGCAGTGTCGATGGATCCTTGCGAACGTGGGATGTACGCATGGGAGAATTGCGCAAAGATTTGTTCGATCGTAAGGGTTCCAATTCTCGAGACAACTGTTTCAGTCAACCATCTCCTGTACTGATCGTCTCCTTTGATTTTGACAGAACCAATCACTTCGCTCACCTTGTCGCGCTCTTCCCCTTCCCTCGTACTCGTCTCACTCCTGTCTCAACCTTCATCTCATCCATCGATCTCTGCCCAACCGGCAGCTTTGCACCTGTTTGATCTCGCACTCGGACAATCCCTCAACACGTACACGGGTCACTCGAACTCGAACTATCGCATCCAGTCGTGTTTCTCGGGACAAGCGGAAGAATGTGTCTATGCTGGGGACGAGAATGGTACGATCACGAGTTGGGACGTTGAGAGTGGCAAACAGGTGGGGAAACCGGTCAAGCATGGAGACAGGAGCGTACTTGGAGTCGCGATGCATCCAAAGGAACGAACCATGGTCACATGTGGGCAGGATGGGATTGTCAAGATTTGGGGGGATTCTTGATCACCTTGCATGTATGGTCGTATTTCTGGTTGGTTGTTTCTGGTGTTGTTGTAATTCGTGATCCTGCGTTCCTTGAGTCTCGAGAGCTTAGATTCATTCAATGCAGGACGAAATCAAGATCAGGTCGAGGTCGAGTTCACTCACAGTCGGGATTGTGTTCGAGCCCGACGAAACTCGTGCAGGAGTGCACGTGCCGGAATATTCTGTTCGCGTCCTTTCTCACCTCCTTTACTTACGTGGAGGTTTCTATTGCTTCCGATCCCGAACTCTTGTTTCTGCACAGCCCGTTCCTTGGAGTCTTTGACAGCGGTGAATCATATTCGCAGTCGTTGATGACCTATAGTCTTGGCGCAAAGGCCCGATCAACGAACTCTCGCGGGGCCCTCGCCTCCTCGTCTGTTCTCCCTTCTGTTCAACTTTGGCTCGCTCTCTTTACGAGCCGGGATCAACAAATGACCTCTCTCGAATCGGTCACACGATCAGACTCGACTAGCAGTGGTCTTCGCTCGAAAACTCGACTTGCGCGGGCGTTCCTTCTCGGTCTGCTCGTTCCCTTGGCATCGACTCACTCGGTCAAACCTCCACCGTTACACCCTCGAGCGATATCCCACCCATCTCGACTCTCTCACTACATCATCCCGCGTACAAACTCTGCCACTACCGCACTCCAGAAACGCGATGCAGAAGGATCACTCAACTCGGAGTTCCGTTCGCGAGACGCACCTCGATGGGACGACAAGTTTCTCTTGACGTTCGAATCGCACGATCAGGAGGAAGCCGTCGTCTTGTCGCTGAGACCGAGTCAATCGCTCGTGCATCCGGAAGGGATCAAATCTGTCGAGCGACATTGGAACAACTTGACGCAGGAATGGACCACGCTCGAGACGAGGATCAGTCGAGCCGAAGTGAGAGCGTACGAAGGTTGGGTCATTGATGAAGCGAGCATCGACCGGTGGGTTCAGGAGGAAGCGGTTGGGCTCGTTCGGGATTCGAGTCGGTGGAGAGAATTCGCCAAGGGATGGGCGAGGATCACTCTCCACCCTCAAGAGGGGCAAGACGACGAAGAGTCACTCAAGTTCCAAGGCGCGTTCGAGAAAGATGGCGAAAGCTTTACGATTCACTCGACCGAGCGATATCTTCGAACTCGCGACGAGCTCGACCCCAGCATGGAGGACATCGCACTCGAGAAACGAGACGGTCAAGTTGTGCACAAAGGAATGGTGATCGTACGGGAAAGGGACATCTTGACGCCGACTGAGAGGATCAACCTCTTGCGCAAACGCCAATTGCCACAACTGCCAGACCCCGCCACTTTGGTCTCTTCCTCTTGCTCCCACGACTCTCTCCCGTTCAACACCGATCCTTCGAATCCAGTCTTGGCAAACGCCCTCGACCAGTCGGTCTTTGCCGATTTCCACTCGCCCTGGGTCCCATTCCTTGGTCTGCCTTCGCCTTCATCGTCGTCGTTTTCTCCTTCGGATCGATCCGCCTTGGCCCCAATCTCTCATCGCTCGCTCGCCCGTCGACAATCGACCGACGACATCAGTGGTGGCAGCGGCACCTCGTCCAACTTTATCAACTCGATCGGCTCGACCCAAGGGTGTCCCAAATCCGCCATGGTCGTCTTTCTCGGAGTTGCCGCCGATTGCACCTACGTCGAATCGTACTCGGGCTCGACCGATACTGCGAGGCGCCAGATCTTGGACGACATCAACCAGGTCTCGGCACTGTACCAACAGTCGTTCAACATCTCGCTCGGGATCGTCGAACTCGCCGTCATGGGTCCCACCTGCCCTTCGACGCGCTCTGCGATCGATCAACAGAACCCGTGGAACTTGCCCTGTACGACGGATGCCCCAGTCGGAGGGAGCGTGTCAAAGTCGAGTATCGGAATCGACCTCAACTCGCGCTTGAGCGTGTTCAGTCAGTGGCGGGGCGACAAAGGCGGAGCGGACCGTGCGGGTCTCTGGCATCTCATGACGGCTTGTCAAACCAGCACCGAAGGTACGCTTCCTCGCTTGGTCCTATCGTATCGACATTTCAAAGCTGACATCTGTGCTTTCTTCGCTACTCCAGTCGGCGTTGCTTGGCTTGGACAGCTATGTCGAGTCTCGGCGACGAGTCAAGGAGATCAAACAACCAGTGGAACGGGCGTCACCGTCATCACGAGAAACGAGTGGCAAGTTGTCGCTCATGAAATCGGTCAGTATCCCGTTGTCTCTGCAGTATCGCTCGAAGTTTGCTAATTCCGTTTCACCAATAGGTCACAACTTTGGTGCCATTCATGATTGCAGCGATGGATGCAGCCTGAGCGGTTCTTGCTGCCCGCTCTCGCGCACGACCTGCGATTCTGATGCAGATTACATCATGCAAGTTCTGACGGCATCACTGCACGCGCGAAATGCCTAGCTTACCTTCCCATGTCGCGAACAGGTCTCCCGTTTCGGAGAAGAATGTTACCCGATTCTCACCCTGCTCGATCGGTAACGTCTGTACGGCGATCGGCTCGTCTCTCAATACCACTTGCATTGTCGATCAGGGAGCATCTTCGAACCCTCGTATCATCTCGTTAGTCTCTCTCTTTATCGAAACCGAATGTATTTACATATTCACCTTCGTCTTGGAATCGACCAGTGAACAATCGTGTGGAAACGGAATCGTCGAAGATGGAGAAGAGTGCGATCCTGGTTCCGCATCTTCGGCCTGTTGCGACGCTTCGACGTGCAAGTTCCGCTCTGGAGCCGTCTGCGACCCTCTCAATTCGCTTTGCTGCACAAACACGTGTCAGGTTGCTGGAAGCGGAACGGTTTGTCGAGCGAGCCTCGACAGCAAGTGCGACAAGGAAGAGGTATGCGACGGATCAAGCGCCGCCTGTCCTGCAGATCAGTTTGAATCGAACGGCAAGTCCTTGACTCCCAAAGCTTTTCCTTGGCGAATTCGGCACTGATCTTTGTGTGCATTCGATAGGCAAAAGCTGCGGTAACGGATTGAGTTGCGCGAGTGGAGTCTGTACGTCTCGTGACCTCCAATGTCAGAATGCAGGTGCTTCGCTCGGGATCAGTTCGGCCTGTCCGACCTCAGCCGTAAGTATCTAATATCTCAGTGCACAACGTGTTCCAAAGCTGACCGCCAAGCATTGTGGAGCAGAACACGGGCTGCTCCATCACTTGCAGTGACCCGACTCGACGACAAGGGTGTCTCATCCTCGATCAGTCTTTCCGAGACGGTACGAGTTGTGGCTACGGAGGTCGATGCTCGAATGGTGAATGTGCGAGCGGAAGCGCTCTCGATACCGCAAAGAGTTGGTACACCGACAACTTGCGAAGTAAGTCTCTGAAACTCCCAACCTATAGCCCCTAACCTTTGTGCTAAAAACGGGGCATCCTTCAAAACAGTCTCTATCCCAGTGACAATCGTCGTTGGCATTATCGTGCTCCTGATTTTGTGGGGTCTCATTCGATGCCTGTGTTGCGGCGGTCGAAGACGAGGAGGAGTCGCCAAGCCTCCGAGAGGCCAAGCCTACTCTTCCAACTATGCGCCGAACAACGGATACCACGGACAAGGATTTGCTCCTCCGCCAATGAACCAGAATGGTTACTATGCTCCTCCGCCTGGACCTCCGCCTTCGGCTATGACAAACAATCGTCTTCGAAGATAAGACTAAACAACCCCTTTTTTGTGTAAGTCCGACCAATTTCCAATGTTGACAAAGCTGGATGCTAATCTTGCGCATGACACAGCTTAGAGGAACGCAATAAAAAGCGAAAACGTGTACAATACCACGGACTCTTTGCCTCCCTCCCCGTTGCACTCTTTTTCCTTCCACTGTGCTTTAGTCCTGTTCATATCGCTGACTGTTTGAGCTCTTGTATCAATTCCAATGTTTGGTCAATCGTTGTCAACCCTTCCCTGCAGGTCATCCTTCGCTTTCCTGTCATTACAAGTCTACTTCCAATGCCACTTGAGCCTTACAACCTCTAGAGAGACAGGTGAACCGCAAAAGACGGTCTGATACAGGTTGTGAATCGTACTCAAGACAATCTCGAACAATCTCTGGTTCGTTTGCGAACACCTGCGCACAGACCGGGATCATCACATAGCCTATTGTTTCGAAACAATCGTCGGACTTCTAGCTTCTAGGGATCCGCCCACCTCTTGTCTTCAGGTCTGTCCAAAACCCCAGGTTCAGCCGCCGCACGGCATTGTAAGCATCCTGAGCTGAAAGACCACCTATTTTTTTTTCCCTCAGCCCGCGCCGGACACGGATCGAATCGAGGACTTGCACAATGGTCTCACCGTTCGACTTCGGTCCTACCATGCTTACTTCCATTGCAGCTCTCTCCCAACCAGTATAGCTGTTCTGCTTCTTTGTGTTCTTTCGCTCTGCCATTGATCGCTTTCCGTCCGTCTACTGTAAGACTCTTTCAGCGACAGCCCAGCAGAATCTCTCAGATGCGCTCTAACCTGTTGATAGGCACCTGAAAGTGTGCAGCACGGGCCGCACCAGAGTGGGAATTGGGTCGGCGGTGCGCGGCTCCAATTTGAGAAGGCCTTTTCGATCCGATTTTGAGCAACTTCTCCTGAGCCGCTTGTTGTAAGTTGAGGCACGATTGACCCGCATGTACTGTTTCGAGCGTAATTCCTGTCCGCACAAATTGCAATCGAGAAGTGGGAAGCAACGCGAGTCTCCTTCGCTCACTTTCCCCGCGTAATTCTGGTCCTCGCATTACCATCTACTTCGCCGCTCCAGCTTGACAAGTCGAGGTAGACCACCACTTCCAACGTAGCGAACTCGGCGAACCGGCTGAACTCGTGTCAAATCGATACTAGCTCGACCAAACGAGGCCCTTGGTTGCGACTCCCTTGGTCGTCTCGTAGGCGTTCGACATTATCACGAGCGGGATCAAGCAGGATCGCGACTGCAGCAAGATGGCGGCCATTCCCGGGGTTCGGCACCTCGACACGGTGAACCTCCTTGCCAACGCATCGCCGCCTTGTTCGTCACCCACCAAACGCTGCAGTACCAGCCCCGGGCCCGAGTCAGAAGGACATGCTAGGGTTCTCCGTGCCAAGTTGTCGATCGCCACCGAGGAGGACTGCGTGGATGTTGAATCCCCTCACCTCGTTCACGACCCCTCGACCCCTCCCGACTCGAGGGATGATGACAATCGAGCGAGCAAGGAAACACAGCCAGTCCTTCGAACTTCAAGGGTCGCAGACTTTGGCGAAGGCGCGACTCAGACGGCTACTGCGGAACGTCAGACGAGGGAACTTGGCGAATTGTCCTACTCGGAGCAGAACCTGTTGGCAAGGCTTTGCAGTCAGCACCCGTGAGTCATTCTAGAAACACTGGCTCGATCGTCCTGTAGTGTCGCCTGTCCGCAGACCAGTACTAACCGCAACCGCCACCAATGTCTAGAGCGTCCGAATACAACAATCTGAAACGAGCCGTGGCGGCGGCGGCCGTACCAGGAAACCCTCAGATGGTCCAGCACATTCACGCTCAAGTACCTCCGATTCCACCGTTCCGTCATGCCCAGAGTGCCGGACCTTCCACTTTTCCCACCCTTCGTCCCGCCCTTCCCGCTCGCACTGCGAGTGCCAGTCTTCTCGCGACCCCACAGCCCGTACGAGCTTCTTGCAACGTACTCGAGACAAGCTCAAATGGTCAGACACCCCCGCCTCGATCCACTTTGACACCTTCGCTCGCCCGCGTGAATTTCGAGTTCTCGCTCAACGCGCAGCCCACAACCAGCGTAACTCCAGTTCAGGTCGAGCAGTGCAGTGCTGCTGACAACTCGGCCATGGCAGTACTTGATGATCTCGTCGAGGGAGAGCCCGTGACGGTGGCGGCACCTCGAAACAGAAGCGTTGCGACCGAGACCGTGTCTGCGCCTCTTCCGCTTGTCGAATACTGCCCGAACGTTCCTGGACTCCTTCCTGGCATGGAGCTGATGAATGGCGTACCCGTCAAGACCAGCATGTCACACCCGATCAAGTGAGCTCATCTCAAGCCTCGCCTCGCCTGAACCGGTCCAACCTAACGTTTGCTCGTCATTGGTGATCAGTATCTCCCCTCTCGTTCCGCCCGAGCTGTTGTCCTACTTTTCGAACCGCGTCTTTGCGCAATCGGCCCCGGCGGTCTCTTCGCAGATGCCCTCGGGACTCGCTACAGTGTCTGAACCGACCACGTCTGCCTTCCTCCTTGCGCCGCAGCCCGCTTGCGACCTTTTGACTTTGGTTACGCCAGTCGCAAACGGTGTCTGCCCTATCCCGCCGCACTCAGTCTATGCCGCTCCAAACAGCCCCAAAATTGGAAACTTTATGCTCTCCTCCTGTCCGGGCAAAAAGGTCAGGATGAATGGAGAATCTTTGAAAGGTGGAAGGGGCGCAATCTGCAGAGATGTCAAGATCGATCTGCAGCGTGCCAAGGACGAGGGCGTGCGAATGATCATCTGCTGTCTCGACGATTCCGGTGAGCCCTCGTTTGCGATTCGGCTAGGCTACAGAAACGAGGAACTGACGGCTGTTGCGACGTAGAGCTCGCGTTTCTCGGAACACCGTACCCCGAATATGCTGCAGCTTGCGAGACGCTCGAACTGCAGGTCCTGCGGATTCCGATGGTGGAAGGCTTCGCTCCTGCTTCGGCTGCCTCTCTCGACGCTCAGCTCGACCGGCTTATCAGGAACCACACTTTGAATGGCGAGAGTGTCCTCGCGCATTGTCGCGGAGGCATCGGACGGGCCGGCTTGGTCGCGACCTGCTGGTTGATCAAGATGGGCATGGTCGCGACGAGCTACGGCTTGTATGAGCAGGCCTCCAATACCAACGGCTGGATGCACGAACAGCCGATCGTGATCGTCGAGAGAGCGATCGATCTCATCCGCCGTCGTCGCAGGTACGTTTCCTTCTCTTGTCCTGTCCTGAAACGGACGGAGTACTTGACGAGACCTCGTCTATTACAGTGTCAAATCGATTGAAACTACGCATCAAGTCAAATTCTTGCTCGAATACGTTCGCTACCTTCAAGACCACGCTCGTTTCGCCTCTGCATCGCAACTCGTCCACGCATGAGGGTGTTGGCACTAGTATCACCACCTATGCCAAGCCCTCGATCCTAGATACCTCTTTATCGCATCGCTTTTTACCCTTTCTTCGTTTTCGCAAAACTCGCTTCGCAAACCTGTCTTAACTTCTCTGTCGAAACCATACACACACGACTGTATGGACTGTTCAGCGCCCTTCTGGTTCTTATCTTTGCATACTCTTTTTTCCCGTCAGCACCTTTGCACTTTGCAGCACTCGCTCTTACTTCCCTTCCCTCTTGTTCCAAATCAGTTCACGACCCACTCGTTTTCCCCCCCAGTTACCCTCGACTCTGGTTTCCTACCTCTTTGGTTTGACTTGATACCCCTTGTCTCATTTCCCCGTTGCAGCTTCTCGATTACAGATGTCTCTCTCTCTATGCCTGCGCACTGTTCGTGTGTGGCGTCTTTCTTCTCTTTTGTTCCTTTCGTTCTCTCTCTCGCTCTCGCTCTCTCTCTCCTTCGAGTCTGTATTGCGCGCGTAAAAACTTCCTGTTTCTCCGCGGCTCTGTCGCATTTATGCGAGAGGGCTAGAGCGCGACAGTTGGGGACACGCTTAACTCGCGTGCAAAAAGTTTTCTGGGGACTGCTGCGTCCTTGATATAGTAGTGCGCAATCGCGGAAAGCGTGTCATTGCCTCGTTGCGCTTTTCATTCTGTATACACAAAGTTGCTAAAGGAACGACGAAAGGTAACAAGGGCAAAGTCACAATCGGAATCGATTTCATCCGCATCCGTAAATACGTCTCGCTCGACATTGTCTCCCCGCGCCCCCCTCTCGCACGTCAACGTCACCGGTTCTTTCGGCCGCTTTCGAGCGTGCATCGTTCTCGTCTATACCCAGTGAGTCTACCCCGACACCTGGGCGAGCGAGTGGATGGGCCATCGCGGGTCGAACGACGCCGATCCCAGATTACGAGACGACTCTGCCTCTCTCTCGCTCTGTCCGCCGAGGCCGCGTTTGAACGTGCAACTGACTGCGACTCGTGAACTCGTTGGGTGTCTAGGGTGTTGGGTACGTCGAGCGTGATCAAAGTTGCTCTCGATTGATCGCCTCGTTCGGTTGCTTCCCCCGATCCTCTCGCCCGCTTCGCCCACCTGCGTTTGGCGATTGCCCGATCTCCGAGACTCTCACGAGTGCATGGCCCTTGTCTCGAGCCTCGCTCCTTCGACCCCGTCCCTGTACTCGGCCCCGGTCCCCTCACTCCACACGAGACTCCCTTCCGACTCGCCTCGGCCACTCGTCTCGTCTCTCTCGGCTGCGTCTGCGCCTCCTGGTCAACCTCGGTCGATGAACTCGAGCCCGTCCCTCGCGACTGTGCATACGGGTTATGGACCAGGTGCAGTCGCAGGGTCACAACACGCAGGAAAGGCCTACCCGAGAGGAGGAGGAGGAGGAGCAGTGCAGGCTGGATTGACCAACTATGCAGCGTCCTCAGCTCGGCACGGATCGTCCTCCGTAGCGCAAGCGTACGGGCTGAGCGCAGAGTCGAACGCGACCGCCTACGGCACGAAAGGCTCGAGCCCTTCGTCGACCTACGCGCGCCTGCCTTCGCCCGTGCCTCCCCCTTCTCGATCCGCTTCGACTCCACCTTCAGCTACATCGTCTCCTGCTCGACCGACAGCGACTCCACTCCCGAGCGACAACGCGTCCGGATCGTTCTACCGCCACCAACACTCTTCGTCCTCGTCCTCGATCCCTCGCATCTCTCCAGCGCAGTACTCGGGTCATCAACAGGGACAGCAACAGTACATGCCGCATGCGACTCAACATGTGCACCCGTCGTTCGTCGGTCAGGCGTACTCCCCGTTTGCACCGCCTCACGCGTTTGCCCATCCTGCGTTCCCGTTCGTGCCTTCTCCACACCCGAGCCAGAACTCGACCGCCAACAACTACGTCAACTATACTCCGAACGGACAAGTGACGCCCGGGGGCAGTGCAGAACAGCAGAAGCGGTTGCAGTCGTTTCAACAGGCGCAGTGGGCTCAAGCTGCAGGTCAGATGGAGATGCTGAGAACGCACCAAGCGATGGCAGACTGGCAACAAAATGGTACGTATCTGATCGATCATTTACCGAAGGGATGATTATTACCGCGTCAGACTGACGAAATTCGCGCTTTCTTTTTTTGCAGAGCAAGCTCGGAAACGGACTCATTCGGGTCCAGCGGCAAGTCCAACGTACCACACTTCCCCATTGCCTTACTCTCCCTCGCCTTCGCCATCGTTGCAGACACAAAGTCCAGCGCAGTATTCGTTCGCGTCTGGGAACAGCTCTTCCTCGTCGTTGCCGGCCGGCGCAATGCTTCCGCACTTCTCGGCGACCCATGGCTACCCGACCCCGCCGGGAAGTGTCGAAGGTGTTGTCAGAGGTGGCGAGTCGGGAGGATCCTCGAGTGGTGGCAGTCGCGAGGGAGGGTACCACCCGTATCGTCGAGACCACCAGCATCACCAAGCTACGAAATCTTCGTCGTCCGATAGCGGCACGAGATCGACTTCGACCACCCCTCGCTCTCACTCGACCACTCCTTCAACGAGCAGCGCCTCGAGTCGAGTCGCCGTACCAAAATTGAACCTCAACACTGCTTCCCCTTCGACGCAGGGCGGTTCCCGTGGACACGCATCTTCCCCTTCAGTGACTTCGATCCGCAGCGCGACGCTTCCTTCCTCTTTCTCCCAGTCTTCATTGCAGGCCCACCAGCAGCAGTACGCGGCACGACCTCGAACTCAAAGTGCTCAATCTTCCGCTTCTCCATCGATCCATCGCTCGTACCCAGACTCGCAGTCTAACGCAAACGTACCTTCGACCTCTTCTCTCTCTGCTCGACCTCGAACCACTTCGTTTGAATCGACGCGATCTAACACTCCTCAACAAGGAGGGCAGCAGAACCGCCCACGACCTTCACCCCTCGGAGGAGTACATCAACGACTGCCAGTCGATAGCGATGACGAATCGGACGAGGAAGGGATCGAGTCTGATCACACGGCTGAAACGAACGCACGTGTCAACCCGACGGTCACGAAAAGTCCGACCATGACGAGCATGGCGACGATTCGAGCAGACTCGACCGCGACGGCGGGGATGGGAGCGAAAGTCAAAGACAAGGAGAAGAAAGGAATGGCTTCAAGGTTCAAAAAGGCATTCGGAGGTGGATCCTCGAGTTCAAATCCCCCAACGTTGACGTCAGCAGAAGTCGATGGCAAGGGAGCGAAAGATGCAGGTCAATTCGCACGAGTGAGACGAGACAGTGTCAGTTCGTCTGAAACGTCGACGAACCCAAGAACTCCTCCAGCTCATCATGCGAGTCACCCTTCGTTCGGTTCGATCACTTCGTCTGCTTCTACCACGACGAGAACTCTCAATGGTGATGCCGACTCTACCCGCAAAGCTCCTTCGACGAGTCGGTTCCGGTTGCTCAACTCGAAACTCAATTCGTCGACCGACAACATTTCGATCTCTTCGACCGTGTCTTCCGCATCCGTCATGATTCGCAGATTGGGACAGATGGGTAAACTCGCACGACGCAACAGTTTGATGGGATTGACGAAAGCGTTCAAAAAGGACAAATCGAAAGATGCAGCAGCAGACGAAGACGATTCCCCCGTTGCAGCGGGCAAGAAGGACAAGAAGAGTAAAGCGGGAGTTTCGGTCGCTTCAGTCAGTCACGCGACGGCCGAAGTCGAAGCTTCACCTAGATCGACGGGCATGTCACCTGCCGCTGCACTCGCGAAACGACAACAGATGCACTACGCCGAACAGGAAGCGGAAGAAGCACGAGCTCGAGCGGCTGCAGCTGCCGAAGCGGCCAAACTAGGTCCGCCGGCTGCTCGAGGCCTGCACGGGCGTACCGATTCCGATTCGGCTTCGATCAAGAGTGGCAAGAGTGGCAGATGGGGGATCGGTAGGAGCAAAACGACCGACGACGCCCTCGAGAGTAGGACGAAAGCGCTCGAGAAGGAGAAGGACAAACTCAAATCTCGTGGTGGTGGATCCAAATTTGGTCGACTTGGGTTCGGTGGCAGCAAGACGGATTTGCGTTCCGATGCTGCTTCGAATTATCGAGACGACGCTTCTTCGATCGCTGGAACGGAGCGAGGAGGTTCGGCACTCGGACTCTACCACGATGCCGATACGACGCCCCGACAGAGTCTCGAGATCCTCGCACCTCCACAAGCTTATGGAGAAGCGCTTCGACGAGCTCCTTCGAGTGACTACGAACCGAGTCTGTACCGCAACGGAGCCACGCCTGTTACTCAACCACGAGCTGTCAAGGGCATTCTCAAAGGTAAGTAACCGATCACGTCCTCTCTTTCAGTCGAAACGGGCTAACATGCTTGTCACAAACAGGAGCTGGTACTTACAGCCAGGAGCACTACGCTCGTCCAAAGCCGGGATTCATCCGCAACCGCGCTTCTTCCTTCGATGCACCGCAGCAACACGGTCGACCTAGCTCGTCCGGCAGCGCAGCGCTCGTCAATGTCATTCCATCGCAAGCGCAAGTGGACGGTGTCGTTTCATCGTCGACTTCGACCCGGTTCGACTCTCAACCGCCAGCTATGCTCGGACAAGGCCACGATACCGTTTCCAACGGTGGAGGAACCATGTATGGCAACCCGTCGATGAACTCGTCCGCTCCCGTCCTGACGCAGTTCGCGGCGCAAAACACGGTTCGTTCGAACTCGACCCCGGGCGCTACCGGACGTCGGATCGCGTTCGCAGCGAATTTGAGCGTCCACACGACTTGGCCTGCTGCGATCTATGACCGTCGGGCAGAGCCTGCGACGTGTAACCGATTGACGCCAACTCTGGCACAGCAGATCAAGGAGGAACTCAACAGCTTCAAGATGGTGAGCTTTTTTTTCGTGTCCCTTTTTCCACCCTCGAGTACTTCCTCGGTACTGATCGAGATGATCTGGACTTGTAGGAGGAGATGGACGTGCACCCTGACTCTCGCAAACTCACACATTTCTGTAAGCCGAATTCTGGTTTTTCTGGCTGCTTAGTCTCACTGAACCTGACGTTGAAAATCCTTGATCTGCGATACAGTCGTGTGACGCAACTCTGTTCCTGTACTTCAAACCGACCTCGTTTCTGCGAAACTCGTATTCTCCAAACAAAATGATGGCGCATGCTTCTCTGCGCTCGCGACCATTTGTTCACTACTACAACCGACAATTTCCGACAATTACTACTATCATTCGTTAAGCACGCTTCTGACTTCGCCACTCTGTCCCCTGTGTCTTTCGGCGACATCTTTTCTTTCGACTTTTTTTTCCTTTTCGCCTCCCTGCACTTCCGATGTTTTTCCGACTACATGTAGACTTTGTGCACTTTCCTTGTCTCTTTCTCAATCCTTGCTTAAACCAGATGGACACTTTCGTTCTCTCTCTCTCTCTCTTCCAAAAATCCTTCGCATTTCGCACCTCGAATCATTTTTCTGCTTTACCTCTTAGCCGTTCACAAACCTGTTTCCCTCTGTTTCCCTCGTCTCCCCTTTTCTTTTTTCAGTACATTTCTTCGTTGTATGCGTGTGGAACCTTTTCTTTCTTCCACTTTTGTTTTTTTGTTACGTTTTTTTCTTTTCGAGGTCCTCAAAAACCTTTTTTGTGCAAGTCAGATACTACTCGCTACTGATCTCTCAGTCTTTTCTTCTCTTTGTTGGGAGTGTTTCGTCAAGAGAAAGCCATTCGCAAACGCTTTTTTGTTCACCTTTGAAGTGAGTGAAAGAAGATGTCATGCCAAAGCTACCCTTCTGAACACCTGCGTACCAAGCTCACTGTGAAGCCCATGCAGTCGAAGCGGTACCATTGGTCCGTGGCAAGATACAAAATCTTGCCGTCACTACGGTCACGCAGAATCTGGCGGCGAAGCACGAGCCAGAGGATTGGGAGCGAGCTTTCTCTTCTACAGTACACATTCACTCGCCGATTTTTCTCTTTCTGTTCTGAACCTCTACGCTTACGTCAACTGAGATCAAAGCGATGAACGCCGATGATCAAAGGATGCTAGACCGACAGAAGGCTCGCAGGCGCAACGCAGGCGATGGCGATCCGTCCCAGCCGTCACGGGAGGAGCGTGTGGCGGATTCCTCCTCGGACTGGGCCAAGGCAACGAAAGCCGAAGTGCAAGTGGTATCAGACCTACTCAAGGCATACGGACACAACGTCAATCCGCCCCAGTCGCCTCGGAATGAGCGCGAGGAAGGTCCTCCAACGAAGAAGACCCGGGTCGACCTGGCACCGCTGCTGAACCGTGGTCCATCTTGGCTGCTGCCAACTACGCGAACATATACGGTTCTTCCTCTTCAGCCCGCTCCCCACTTCTAGCCGAAAGCGCCACCTCCTCAACCAACTCTCTTCCTCTTGTCACGCCGCCAAACCTCGGCCAGTCCCGACTGGGACATGAGTTCCCTTCGGCGCTTAACGAGATTGCGACCAAATCGAGCGAGGTTCCCGCTTCGAAAGACATCCTTGCCCGCCCTCCCGGTCTTCCTTTCTATCCCCCTCGAGACGAAAGGCACGAGTACTCGCTCGCTTCCCTGGCTCAATACCAAAAAATCAAGCTCGCGCTGCCCGACAGGCAGCGGAAGGAATTCGAGACGGCGCTGAAAAAGTCTTACGACTGGTGCTCGATGGAGAAGATCGCGGACGGGGCCCGTTGGCCGATCACGACGAGGCGATTGACGATGTACCTGTCGTCGATGATCGGGGAGTCCGTTGAGGCAATCAAGCGGCATGTGGCCGGGTTGAAGGAGTGGTCGATATGGGTTGAAATCGAGTGGAACGTGCAGGAGGAACATCTTAAAACTCTCTATGCCTCGCTCAAATCCCTACAATCCTCTCCAAAACCTGCCTCGTGAGCCAGCATCTTGGACTCGTTAATAGACTCATGCTCCAACGAGACCTGCCCCCTCTCTGTCGGATAAGTTTGACCTAGCTCTCCTCGTCTCTGACCTGCTCTATTTCCCAGAAAACCTCGTCGCTGTCCGTAAAGTCACGCTCGTAGACAATGTTGCTCTGTCACGTTTTGTGAAGCGGTTGAGACAGAACGATGAGTCTAACCTCGAAGTGATAATCGAGGAGCTGCTCGTCCAATTCGAGGCGATCAAAGCTCAAAGGATTCTCTCCTTATCCGATTCTGTCAACAAGATCCTGCGAAACTAATATTGCTTTGCGTAGAAGAAATACAATCATACAAGCATCCCAAGAAGACCCACAAAAAATACAGGGTATCGAAGATTGAAGGAGGGGTATCTAAACTATTTTCGTGCGAATCAATCGCACATGGTCATCTCGCCTCGTTCAGCTGCTTGAGCTTTCATTGACCGTTCCCATTCCCTCCCTTGCAGTTCTTCCTCGGCTTGTCGTTCCTCGTCGCGACCCATCGCAATCAGTTTGCGTTTCCATTGTTGATCCGACAATTCCCTCGTCAACATCTTGCGACACAACCTCGCTGTCTCGTCTTCTTTTTCCTCGACAGTCGACGAAGGCAGAAAGATCTTGACTAGTTCGTTGATCGGAGCCGATTCGGAAGAAGAGATGAGTACTGATGATCCTCCAAGTTTACCTCCACGTTTACTCGGCGAAGGAGTCTTTCTCGTTTTCGAAGGACTGTTTTTGACATTCGACGAAGTGATTTCGATGAACCCGCTCAAATCTTGAACCATCTCGATAGCTTGCGCGAACCCGTCTTTTGTAGAATGCATGACCGATTTGAGACTCTCTTCTCGACCGACGACTTCACGGTACACTTTGAGAGTGTCTTCGAGACTGATTGTCGCGCTCGCCGAAACCGATCCGTCGGTCGTATCGAGTCCGAGAGGTAGTTGCCGCGAGAGGGAGATGACCGTCGAGACGAGTACGAACCGTTGGTTCGGGTTCAACGATGCGAGACGAGTTGAAAGGGAAGGGGCAGTCGTGAGTCCCGCCGAGGAAGAGAGCGCTGCAGTCATGTGTTTCATGGATGCTTTCGGCGCCGAAGCAGGCGTCAAGGTGGCCAGGGACGCAGGGTCTAGTGTAGACGAGACGAGCGAGATCGATTTGCGCACGAGGTCGAGGATCGTCCTGACATCGCCGGTACCGGTTGCGACTTTTTTCGCAGCTCGTTCAAGTGCGACCTTGTCGATCAGAGGGAATGATCGGGCAGGAGTCGTCGGAGCTGCACTAGTGGCGGGGACGAGCGCTCGATCGAGGTGTTCGGGATAGGAAGGAGCGAGGAGTTCGAGTCGTTGTGCAACAATCTTGACGAGTTCTTGCCAGGTGTAGGGAGCGAAATGGAGGTTGATCGGTTTCGTCGGAGTCGTCAGAGGGTCGCTCTTGTGCCTGCCTTTCAAGCCGAACAGGCGGGAAGGAGACGCGACCGATGTCAGGTTCAAAGCCTTGAGGGTGAGGTCGTTGGCGATACCGATCAAGGTCAAGGGAGAGGATGGCACCGATGCGAGGGCGAACAAGGCGTTGAGGAGGTCGGGTGCTGCAGACGAAGTTTTGTTTGCTCCGGTGCACAGGTGGTCGATTTCGTCCAGAATCAAGAGACTGCAGGATCGAGCGCGTTTGTGAGTCAAGCTGGCTGAGCGTGGGAGGTCTCGCCGGTATGGAGAAACTCACTATTGCTTCCCATCTTTCAGACCTTGCTCAAACATTTCCTTGCCTTTGAGAGTTCGATCGTTCCAATCAATTCCGAGGCCCGCCGCGAGCCGTTCCCAGGCGGTTTCTCCGGTCACGACCGTCGAGCAATTCCTCATCGAGATCCTAACGGTCCCGCCGAGATTTTTCTGTGCGACCTGGTTCTCAAAGTTGTCCAAGACTGCAGAGAGAAGCGCTGTTTTGCCAATCCCAGGAGGTCCAGATGCATACAGCGCAGCTGGACCAGGTCCTCTTGGGTTTGCAGCCGCAGAAGCGTCGCGGTACACCTGGGGGAATCGACGGCAGAGGAACGCTTCGAGCGTGTCTTTTTGTTCCGATCGCCCCGAGAGTGGCAGCGTGGCGGTCAATGGGGAAGAGGTCGAAAGGACCAGATGAGCGTGCGCGAACACATGCGGGATCGACTTGGCGGTTACAGGCCGGGATGGAGTAAGCGGATCTGCGGGGTTGACGTGCTTTGTCGGAGTCGAGGCAGGCGTAGGCAGAGACGTACTCGCTGAGGACGAAGGTCAATTACTGTTAGCGCGATCGATCGAGAGAAGAGCAAGGACTAGGACTCGCCAAGATCTCGCTCGTCTGCGTCGAGGAGCTGCGTCGACCGGTTCTCCTTGTGCTCGTCTATGAGACTGGTTGGCACGGATGCGAGTTTGCGTTTCTTGGTGATCACATCGTCCGCGTCGCGTTTGCATGCGGTGAATACTGCCGTCAGAGGACGCTTGGTCGGTGTTGTTGGTACTTGAGGTGCGGCAGAACGAAGCATGTTTGAGCGAACGCGTGATGCGGTGGTCTGGTCGAGCCGAGGGCAGACGAAATGCGATCACGTAGAAAGGAAACGAATGTGTCGGGACGGAGCCGAGCCAAGAAGGCAAGGGGTTGCACTGCTGAATAGAGCGAACGACGAGAGGGAGAAGCAGCGATGGAGAGAGAGTGTGAGAGTGCTGAATGTGCGAATGTGAGAGAGCGAAAAACGCCAACGCGAACGCGTGCCGACGCGTTCCGGCGCATGCATTTCTATGAAACGCGCGTGGTCCTCTCGTTCAAACTCGCAGGAATCTGGCTCGTCTCGAAATCAAAACAGGCGAACCTTGACCGCCTAGAAGTGTTTCCCAGCCATGTTCGCAACCCGCTCGAGCAAATTCTGGTGCATTCATTTCCGACGCGTACAGTAGCTTGCGCCTAGATCGCCCTTGTCCCACGACTAGCCTCGATCCGTTGCACTTCAACAGTCTCTTGCGACGTTCGACCTCGTCTCAGTCGCTACTTTCGACTTTCGAGCTCGACCCGCCCACGCTCAGTGCAGACGTAGTTAGAGCCTAGCGAAACGGTCTCGAGCCTCGCTTGCCCGATTTAGGCTTGCGAATTCATTAAGAGCAGTCGACGTCGATCGTTTCCGTCCGCGCTTCCCTCGACAGCCACTGTCCATCCTTCCCGCATTCCAGAAATTCCCAGCATCTCTCATGCTTGTGGCCGAGTAGCGCACCCGTAGCTACGCCGCTTCCCGACTCTCTCGACCGCGCCCCCTGTCGCACAGGCCTCGTCCGCCAATTTACGCATCCACACCGTTTCCGCAAACCTACAGCTACTAGAAGAGGGGCATGTTGCCCTCGGGGAAGCCGACAGCCGTGGTTCGAGGTGGATCCGCAAGGGGGGCCAGGGCGCAGGCGCAGCGAGGCTCGGGCGCTGTCGGCGGCACGACAGGAACATTCACAGCGAGGGATTTGGAGCGTGAAAGCTTGCTGGCTCAAGCGGGTACGATGCATGAACAAGGCGAGCTGGGTTTGACCGGGCTCGGCATTCGAATCTTGGACTGCTCGTCCGAATATCTCTCGTGTGCACCCCAGCCTCGATCTCCAACCGACGATGTCTCTTCGATAGCTTCGACGCCGACAACTGCCGAACTCGACCTGACTCCGATTGTCGACGCTTTCCCGGCTCCTCCGCTGCCACTCCCCGTCTCTCCTGAACCGAGCCGCACCCGCTCGCCGCCCTCTCGCCACCCGTACGCTCAATCAGCCTCGCCGTCAGCAGAAGCCGACTCTCCCGAAGTTTTTCTCCAGTTCGACTGCCATCCTCAGCTGCAACACCGCCCTTCCATCTCGACCATCGCGAGCGACCTTACCCATGCTTCGACCAATTCATCGGTTCCTTCACCTCGAACTCCGACAGTTGTCGACGATGCACCAATTGGAGTAGTCGTTCCACGGCCAAACGCTGCCAAATTGAGACGCGCGAGATCGTTTGCAAAGCCCGTTAGCATCTTGTTCTCGCCCGATCGCCCTCCCGCCCTTCCCCTTCCGGTACGTGGATCGCTGTGTTCTTCTCGTCCAATGCTAAATAGCCCGCTTCACATTGTGCAGTCTCTTCCACCACCGAGCACCGTCGTCGCTTCCATGCCAAGTCAACTCACAGTCCCCTCGTCTGAGCCTTCACAGACCTCCACTATCCCCTTCGCAGATGTCCCTGTGCTCTCTCCCGCGACTTCAATGATTACCTATGGCTTCTATACGCCTTCGTACGGACGAGTGTCTCGGCGACCTCCGAGCGCGCCTCCGGACCGACCCCTGCCCGGCTTGCCACCAGCCGCAGAACGAGCGCCTCGAGATTCTCGACTGGCTCTACTCGATGGATCTAGCATACCTTTTGATAGTCGGGCTCGCGCACCGGTCGTGACGCTGGCTCTGTCCCCGCTGTCGGGCCAGGAGGTTGTCAACGACTCGTCTCGACCGAGAACTTGCTCAGACACATCGGATGCGAGTACTCCGACGATGATCCAACCCAATCCTGCAACTGGCGAACGCGCGCAGAGCGATCTCTCGTTCGAAGGGTATTCGATGCAGGTCCCGCCTCGAGCTCGGATTCGTACTCGGGTTGATTCGACGTCTTCAGTTGCATCTCTCGACATGCAAAAGATATCTCATCAACTCGACGAGCTCGCACAGGGAAAGTCACCTGTTCCTCCCGAGGAAGACAACCCGAGCAAGTTGGCCCCGGCTGAAATTGGACAGACGGATCGGGAAAAGGATCGGGAGAGGGTGCGCAAGCTGATCAGTCGGGTCAGTAGTGTGATCGAGATGCGCAAACTGAGTACCGCTAGCTGTGCGACCACGGCGAGCGCGGAGTCAGCACCAGCGGAAAAGAACGGATACAAGGTAAGGCAGTTTCTTCCACTCCTCCCTACATGAGACTTGACTGATTATCGACGAGGACATATAGGCGTACAAGCTGGCTCGAAAACCTTCAATGTCCCCATCGACCTCCTTCTCGCGGCATGCGGGTCGATCCCCTCGCTCGCGCAGGGAATCGACATCGTCTTTCAGCGACCGTTCGGACGATGATGGCGAATACTCGTCCGAGTCGGAAGAGATGTTTGACCTGTCGTTCGACTCGTCCTACTTGTCGCCACCTTCTTCCCTCGCATCTTCCGTCACAAGCGACGGTATCGGTACCCGAGCATACGTGAGGGAGAGTTGCATTCCAGGCAGATGGGCAGGCAGAAGGAACTCGTCGACGACTACGATCGATGAAGAAGAATCACCTGCCTTCGAGGCGAATCTCGAGAGCCCAACGACAGACTTGAAGAGCCGCGTGAGCTACGCATCTCTTAGCACGCAACCGCCTATCAATCGACATCTACCAGCCACGAACGGGAGATCCCTTCGTTCTGTCAGCTCACTACCCGTGTTGCGCACTCCGACATCCTCCCCCCGCCTCAGTTACACTGTTTCGCCCGCATCTTACGAACCTCGTACCCCTTCTTCCGCTCGCCTCAAACCCCTCTTGACCTCTTCCCCTCCTCACGTTCGCAAATCGTTGATGCCGCCTGCATCTACCACGCGCATCCCAATGACCGGACTCGCGAGAAGAACGTCATACTCTCCCTCGTACCTCCAGTCGCCAAACGATCCTTTTCGAGTGGCGCCATTACGCAAGACCTCCTTGCCAGTTTCTTCATCGACATCGTCGGGCGCGCAACCGGCTCAGAGAAAATCCGCCGCGCAACTCGATGCTCATCGTCGCAAAAGCTCGCTCGCGAACCTTTCGTACCATCACTCGACAAACTCTCGAACTTCTACTCTAGACCTACCCGCTCCGAAACCTCTTTCGCATCTCACGAGACAATAGTCATTTTGATAGTTGCTGACTCACCATCTTGGGTTTTTTCACCAAGATTTCCCCCTTGTACATATGTTCAACGTTTTTCGAACCCTCCGTCGCAACAAATTCTTCTTCTATCGTTCACTTTTCTCGTACGACAGCTTCTTGTAGTCTTTATGACTCTCCAGTACAACCCATCGTTTTTGCAAAATACCCACCGTTCGAGTCTCGAGAATTGTCTTTGCTTCTGCCGAGAGAAATCACCAATCTCGCTGTGAATCCCTCGATTTCCAAAGCGAAGACGAACGACATATGCAAAACAACAAGTTGACGTAAAACGCGAATGTGCGGATGCAAGAAAGAACCTGCATTAGACGCTTTGACCCTGGTAATCGAAGCGGAGAGTGATCTCGCTCCGGGAAACAGATGTCTCGCGAAGTTGACGGATCCTAGGCCTTGGGTCTCGCCTAGTGCAAGCGCGATTACAGTGAGAAGCGAGGAGCAATGACGTGGCCAAGCGATTGATACGACTGTATATTGTAGTGCAATGCGCGTGCTGTCCGAGCAGATTTCTTCCCTTAAACGCGAGCTCCCACTTACAGGCTGGCATTTAGCAGGATTGTCACGTTGGTGTTGGATAGAGCGACTCTTGCCACTGATCGGAAGTGGTGCGCCGCGAGCGCATGTCACGTGACGCATCTTGCTGATCAGCTGGCTGTTCTGGTGTTTGTGGGACTTCTCGGCACCTGTATCTTCGATACTACTATTTTCAGCCCACGCTACGTCGCCACCAGTCTTGTCTCGATCTGCTTGTCCGGACGATCGCGTGTGTGTTTCGACCGCGTGGTCCAATCTTAGCACCGCTCGGCGAACTCCTTACACCTGATCAACCCGCTCCGTACTCCTGTACCAATTACGAGTCAATCTAACCATACCATGCCGGTCCTGCATCCGGTATCGGAACCTGCCGATCTGCTACCGCTCCTGCGTCTACATCTTCCAACCTCTCTGCCTGTCTACTCAGCTCTTCAAACGCCCGGGAAACCTCAGAAAGTCATGACTACTCTTCAACTAGGAGATGGCGATCGCGATCGACCAGAATCAGCTGGGCCATGGGTGATAGTTGTCGATAGTGGCAATCAGTTCCGGTTTTACTGCCATGTCCAGGGTGCAACGGAAGAGGTTGTGCGAGAAGCGGACGTTCTGCTCGAGGCAGTCGTCAAGGAGATCATGAGAAACGCGAGCAGAGAAGGCAGAGAAGGTTCGTCCTGACAATGCACAATTGCCAGATACAGTCAAATTGCTGATCTTCCTGAGGTATAAATTCAGTCGTGCGGCTCGGTGCCATTCCTGATCAGTATACGCAGGTCGTAGAGCGGGTGACAGGGGTGCCGTGTATTTCTGCTAGCAGGATCTGGTGCGATCCGGCATACTCCTCTGGTCAAGAAATTCCGCAGCCCTCGACGGGAACTACTATCATTGCCGCCGAAAGCTTCGAGTTTCGGGATGCTAGAGAAGAAGACATACCAACTGTGAGAAGTACTGATTCACTGTTTCCCCAATCGTTCAAATCGCTCAAATCCCGAGTTTGTGGCGATCAGATTCTGTCAACTTCCGAAGTCCCTCACTTGCCTTCGTACCTCTCCACTCGCTTGGCCGACACGACGTGCCTATTTACGGTCTCGCAGCCTGCCTCGCCCGGCGTCCTCGTCGCACATGTGACAACCCATCGAGATGGCTCGCTCGGAACGCTTCATGTCGACCCTCGCTATCGCCGACGCAACCTAGCCCGACTCGTCTTGCAGCATCGCTTGTCCAAAATGAGAAGCACAACTCACGAAAAAGTTGGGTACTGTTACGTACATCGAGAGAACGAGGCATCGAGGGCGGTCATGAAGAGCTTGGGATGGGTCGAGAGTGAAGAGAACGTTTGGTGGGATATCGTTAACTTGACAGCGTGGGAGGCACGACAACGAGAAGATCCTGCAGGACGAGCCTGATTATGGTCATCGAGGTCATTCGGCCTATGCAGGCCGAGACGGCGGTCAAAGCGACAGGACCCAGCTGCCATGCGTCAATTGACGCTTTAGCTCCCGCGCGGTATCCGGAGTTACCGCTCGAACGGCTTGTGCAATCGGAAAAGGGTATTTCCTCAGGGGGTTTACGGTCGCTGGTCACGCGGTACGCAAAGAAGGAAACCGCGCACCGCATCTCTTCTCTTCCCCATTCCCATCACTACTTCAACGTCTGGTCATCAGATCATGAGCTCATCACACGAGGATCTGGAACAGTATCAAAGGCAACTTCAAGCCATGCGTGTGCAGGAGCTCGCTAAAGCTGGGGTGCGGGGCAAAAGCGATCGTCTGCATTCGGCTCGCCTATGCTGATGCGTACCTCGTATACTAGAACCACAAGCAGATGAGCGATTTGCAGGAACTCTGGCAGATTTACAAGAGGGCAAGTGGAAAGTCCAGTCGAACAGTCAAGGAGCTTCAGGAGAAACGTCTCACTATATACGAGGCCCTTGCGGAATTACTGGAGGAAAGTGAGAGCAACCAGTGCCAGGTTAGTCATTGATTATCCCGTGATTTCCTGACTGCCCCACTGATGATGTGCTCCAGGACAAGGTCATTGAGGGCAAACGCTACTTTGAGACCATCCCGGGTTCTGGTATTTATCTCTATGCCCATAATGATGCCTGGATCAAACTTTACGACACCAACCACAGGGATGCCAACAATCGCTTCAAGAGCAAGCTGGTTAGGAACCCGGACGCCAGGCATAGCCAGGCTTCCATCTCCCATCGTGCCGCCGTCATCCACGGGATCGATCGCAACAGCTGGCTACGTGACCACCAGTGGTAGATGGAATCTTGGATTCGCTCGCTTTCGATTCTGACGTGCCTCTAGTTCTTCGAATATTCTTTGAGCTGGTCCACTGTTAGCTTGAATTGTAATTGACTGAGAGAGCTCAATACGCTTAAACCTTCGAGTCTCCAAATTCCCAGGTCAGCCACTGGCACAGACGACAAAGCTTGTCAATAGTGAGCAAAGAAGAACCCTGTTGCCAAGCGGTCACTTTTGACGGACAGCAGGCGCTGAGCGCGGTAAATCACAGGTGAAAAGCGACAAGTCCTTGCGAAAGGCCACTGCTCGGAGATGCAGGGGCATTAATGACTGAGAACGCAGGACTCCTCGGGGGCGCTCGCCGCGTAGAAGATTTTGCAAACGTAACACTCGATTTAGCGCGGATATAATGTTTGTCCCTCATTGGTCGAACGAAAGCGATAGTCGCAAATGACGTCAAAGAAGCGCAGCTTGAACTGTACGGAATTGCTGTTCAAGTCGTACGATTGCTTCTTGATGAATTTTGTACCCTGACACCAAATTTGCACAGCGACAGTACCGCAATGCCTCGTTTCTCATTCCGCTGTACGTCCCGCGGCCAAAGCGTTCAGGACTTTTTCTTTGAAAGCGACTGGCGTGCATCGTGGCAGCGGCTGATGATGTTTTTGAACAAGACGGCCGCCGACAAAGCATGAGAGTGAAAAGGAGGCCCGAGCGGCATTCATGCCAGTCTTCGTGCTTCCAAGATCAGTACCAGCGATACCCTGACACAGACCGTGACCAAAGGATACAAGCTATCTCTTGTCGATTCCGCAGACAAGTCCTGCACAGAATGAACTGAAAAACGATAATTGCAAGCGGTTTACGATTTACACCCAATTTACTTGCGCACAGGCGCCGAATGCGGCATTCCTAAAAGATAGTAACGGCAGGTGTACTGGAAGCGACATTGGGCCCACGAGCTCGGGCATCGATGACCCTTCAAGCACTTTTCCCCGAGCGTGCAATGTCCATGCGCGAATTGGAGACAGGGCATACTCTTGATGTAGCGTTCATACGCATCCAACTCCCCCTCCTTCCATTTGTACTCGTGCGAATAGGTGCAGTGCGGATCGATACATTCCGCGAGGTAGTGATGCGTGCAGGGATGAGGTTCACGCAATGTGAAATGAGGCGGTTTCCAAGCTGGAAGGTTGACAAAGGTCGGTTTGGCGCGGTTTGGAGCTAGTGTGGTCTGCGGAAAGCAGTCAGCTAAAATGAGTTGCCGAAGCTGGCACAAAAAGAACCAGTCACTCACTGGGATGTGCTCGAATACCTGTGACGGCTGTGGTTTTACAACGGGGACTGGCTTTTCAGGCTTCGAAGTTGTCGCTGGGGCTGGTGGCTTGCTGACAGCCGTGACGGGGGGCTCTGTCTTTGCCTTCAGCGTGCGACTCTCGGCGACTTTCCATTCGCCTTCACCCTACTCACGCTCATTTGCGGTCCGTATTAAAATACATCAATAATAGAGAGATGTAAAGCACTTGCCTCGGATTCTTCCCAAGCCGTCAAACCGAAATGTTCTTCCGACGGACTTCCAGGTTCTGCGGTAGGCGGCGTAGTACCAGATTCTTCACTGATCGAGAGGCGTTCGAGATCAGGAAGCTCTCCGAACAGGCATTCGAGGCCTCGCCATGCGTTTATGGGGGTAGTATGGAGAAGGTTGCGGTAACAGGGCGCGACGGTGATCGTGCTCGTCAAGACGATTTTTGCCTGGAAGAGAGGCGGAAGCGATACGAGGTAATCGTAGAGACTGTCTGTATGGAGAGATGCCAGGAAGATGGAGGTGACGGAAGCGCTAGGAAGGTAAATTTGAAGCAATTCTGCAGGAGTGAAGCAGCGAAAGAGTCAGTTCCTTGTCATTCGCTGCTTCTTGATAATAACAGGAACTTTCGGAGGACACGGGAAGCATCTGGAAATGCTTGAGACTCGGACTCGACTGGGTTCGACAGGAAGAAGTGCGTCGCGGTGGAACTCAAGCCTTCGCAGAAGCGCTTTTCATCGCCACCGGATCCTTGAAGCGGCTGCGATATGTTATGCTCCCTGTGGCATTCACATCAATCCTTGTGAGCGTGAGACCTCGAAGCTGGACATGACGAGGCTGACTCGCCTGATGTAGTGAACGATCAAACTGGCAGGGTTTTTGTCCTCGTCGAGCTTTGCCTGGACGAGCCAGTCTGTCATTTGAGCAGCCACGCGACCACCTTCGTATCCACTCTCGAGATAACATGCATTGAACTGTCGAGCAGGTTAGCCCGAGATGATGTGAACAATAGCAAAGACAGACTCACACGATCGCCCGCCGCGTTCAGGATCAAAACTGCTAGTGAACGCTCCTCCATCATTCAGAATCAGAATACGATGGGAGCGCGTTTAGAACAAGCCACGATGGGGCTCGAGTCAAGTTATAAGATCGGGGGACAAGTCGGAAGTCGGACTCGGAAAGGGGGTCGAGCGGGTCCCGGCTTCTCCGAACCGAATACAGGAGGAGCATGATCAATGTTGTAATACTTCCTCGTCGCTTCCAACTTGGATTGACGAGACTCGAAATTCGGACATTTGGAGTTCGGACAGTCTCTGCGATGCCGAAAGCCCAGATGAGCGTTTTGCGACATGCCGCTCTCCATCGACCTCGCCAACTCTGGATGCAAGCCTAGTGTATAACAGCGTCTCCGGGTCAAACCAAAAGTTGAAACAGGAAACAGGCACAGACAATGAATGGACCCCTCTGTCCCAAGCGTTCTAATGAGAATTCTAATCGAAAGTGATCTTCTTGGCCGTTCCAGATACGGGTTCTTTGAAGTGAGCACCGTAACTCGAGTGAACCGCCTTCTTGATCGTCGTTCCCCATTGGTCGAGACCAGGAGGAACAACCGCGTTAGAGTCGCGCAAGAGACGGATGTATTGACCAGCTGTCGAGTAGCCCGATACGAGTCAGTTCCGACTACATTCGTGGCTATGTAGGTCAGGAGAGGGTCGCTTACCGAGAGCCTTGTCTGCCTCGGTGAAGAAGGTGATACTCTTTCCGGTGCGACCTGCTCGTCCTGTTCGTCCGATTCGGTGAATGTACTAGCGAGAGATGAAATGCGGTCAGTCTCGATTGCAAGCCTCAATAATGAGTAAGCGACTCACATCCTCGATCGTCAGAGGGAACGTGACGTTGATGACGAGCTCCACTTTGGGAATATCGAGACCTCGAGCGGCAACATCTTTACGAGACAAAGAGAACCAGGTCAGTATTCATCGTCGTCCGAGACTGGTGGCAGACATACCAGTAGCAACGAGAAGACCGACTCGGCCTTCCTTGAAATCGGCCAAACTCTGCGTTCGCTTCTCCTGACTCATGTCACCGTTGATGCATCCAACCTGGAACCCTTTCGCCTTCAACATGTCAAACAACCTCGTCGCTTCCTTCTTGTACAAGGCAAAGATCAACGCCTTCTCGCGGTCCTTGCCTCCTGCATCCGATCGCGCCTTGTTCTGGCTGAACCCGTTGTCCCGAAGGTGGGTCAACAGGAGCGACTCTTTTTGTCGACCATCGTTGACGACAATCGCGGTTTGCTCGACACGAGAGTTGGCTTGGAGCGAGTCGGAACCGACGGTGATGCGGAGAGGCGAGGTCATGAAATCGGCAGCGAGTTGTCGGACCGACATGGGCCAAGTGGCGGAGAACATGGCAGTCTTGGCGGAGCCGGGATCAATCGTCAGATCACGTCCAGTAATACTCTTCCAATGAGATCAGGCAGGGAACTCACTCGTCGGAACTTGGGTTCCTCTCCGGCTTGCTCGGTGATCGGTCGTAACGGCGAAGTGGGAGTCGGCATGCAGAGCTTGATGATCTCCCTGATGTCGTTCTCGAATCCCTTGTCCAACATCCTGTCGGCCTCGTCGAGAACCAACCAACTGACTTTGCTCAAATCGAGGCTGTTCTCGCGAGCGAGATCGAGCAAACGTCCAGGAGTTCCAACGACGATGCGAGGTCGCTCGTTGCGGAGAGTGCGGATCTGATCAGGTTTCGAGACACCTCCGTACAGGCAGACGGAAGCGAGAGGAGGGGACAGAGCCGAACAGATCATCTCGAGGTTGTTGTGGGTTTGCATGGCGAGTTCTCGAGTAGGGCAGATGATAAGCACCGAGACGGGCGCAGTCGATTTGCCCTTCTTCGATTGGGGAAGGGTGAGGATGTGCTCAATGGCGGGAACACCGAATGCGACAGTCTTGCCGGATCTGAGCGAGCGGAATCCGGTTAGAATCGATAGAACTCGTGCAGTCTCGAGCTTTCGCGTGATAGACTCACCCAGTCTCTGCGACACCGATCATGTCTCGTCCACCAAGCATGACAGGGAACGCAGCGGACTGAATCGGAGTCGGCTTCGAGTAGGCGCTGAGTCCCTTGCGAACGCCAGCGTTGAGAGGGAGAGAGGCAAAGCTCAGAACGGGAGGGTACTCGGTCGCAGCCGACTCGGGAGTGTGGGTAATGTTGTTCTCCTTGAGGAACGCAGCACATTCGTCGGCTGAGGCGGCGGTGCCGGTCGTAGTTGCAGTCGAAGAGGTCGAAGCGACGGGAGCGGCAGGTTGCTCAACCGCAGGTGCCTTGTCCTTCTTGCTTTTCTTCTTCGAAGGCTCGTCTGCCTGGGCAGCAGCAGCAGCAGGAGCGGTCTCAGTAGCGGTGGCTTCATCCTCGCGCGACCTCTTCTTGTCCTTCTTTGCCGCCTTCTTCTCCTTCTTCTCGCGCTTCTTGCGTTCTTCTTCGGTCTCCTCTACCTTGGCTTCGGGAGCGGCGGTCTCTGCAGGAGTGGTCGGGGTCGACTCTTGTTGCTGCTTCTCGGCTTGCTTCTTTGCCTTCTTGGCCGCCTTGCGTTCCGCCTTGGCGATCTGCTCGGGACTGAGTGCTTTTGTATCTTCCGACATTATGCTCGAGCTGGCGATGTGCGAGTCGTGACAGGTGGAGGTCGCTGAGCCCCTTCGTTTGCCGGATTTTTTTTCGCATTCATTTGGGTTTTTCGCTCAACCCAAAGCTCATTACCCCAGATTACAATTTGGATATCTAATCACCCAAGTGTAATCGCTTCGTCGCCCCACGTCATTTCGTCCAATTTCGGTCTCTCGTCTTCTCCCGCCCCCTTCATACAGCCCTCTCCTTAGCTATCTATCTTATTCTGAATGTCGACTCTGTGGCAACGTATCAGCTATTTCCTCAAGGCAGGACCGCCGGCTCCTGGTACCGCCGCTCGCAGGCGCTCCGCCTCGACGTCGCTCAACTCGGCCCCTGCGACTGGATCCAGCCCCGCGCGCAAGAACCCGTTGACCGACTTGGCATTCGAAGAGTTCCTCGACAAGCAACTCGAAGCTTCCTGGACCAAGTTGCTTGCGAATGTGCACCCGGCAGGAACGACGCCAGGAGCGATCGTCGCGTCTCCTTCGAAAGCGAAACCCGACTACTGGTCAGCCCTCGAGATCCTTCCTTTCCCGCCGTGGTTGTCCAGAGGGACTGACATCCACTTGACTCCTGGGGCGAAACAGGTATCAATGGACTCGAGATTCAGCGGTCGTCATGCGCAACATTGTCAAGCGCTACGTCGCAAACCCGAACGCCGACGACGAGCGATTGATTCGCGAGTACATTGAAGCGAGTTTGATCATGCAGCACAAGACGACCGTCATGGGCGGGTTCGAGACTGGGGGATTGGGCGAAGTCAAGTACTATGTCGACGAGCACCATGCCGACCCCAAGAAACAGGGCAACGAACCGTTCATGGGCGAGTGGGGAAGGCCTCAGGACGATGGCCCGGGAAGCAGGATCATCACTTTGAGCATCTATGCATTGTGGTGCTTGGAGCACGGATCGCCGGAACAAGCAGAGTACGCTCGGACCAAGCTGTACCCCGGTACCGGAGCCGGTACGGCTACCGGTGTCATCAAGGGCGACTTGGACTACGTTGCACGTCACTGGAAGACTCCTGGATTCGATCGTGAGTTCGTGTCTCTGCGCAAGATTGAATTTGGGCAAAAGCTCATGTTCGCGATTCCCTGTCTTGCAGTCTGGGAGGAAGTTTCGGGTCTTCACTTCTACACTCTCTTGACCCTGCGCACCTCGCTCATTGATGGCGCCAAGCTCGCGACGGCTTTGGACGATTCTGCTTCGGCCGCCAAGTACACCGCGGTCGCGTCCGAGTTGACCCCCTCGATCAACCGATTCTGGTCTCCGGCGAAGAACATTGTTCGAGTCACTCTCGACCATACCGCCGGTCGCGAGTCAACCGAGAACGCGCACGTGGGTGACGCTGAGTACGGCAAAAAGTCTGAGCTCGACGCAGCAGTCCTACTCGCCGTCTTACACGCTGGCCGCGAGTCGACCTGGGCAACGCTCACGCCCGGCGCCGAGGACGAGGAATCGGCGACCAAGATCCTGGCGACCCTGCGGGCCTTGATGGACGACATGGGCGCCTTGTACCCTCTCAACAAAGGACGCAGGCAAAAGAAACAAGGAGTTGCGCTCGGACGATACCCGGAGGACGAGTACGACGGAGTTGGACTGTCGATCGCGCACCCGTGGTACCTGTGCACCTCGGCCGCTGCCGAGTTCTTGTACCTGTTGATCTCGCACCTCGCCCAACCATCGGACTCGACTGGAGGCATCGTCATGACTCCGTTGCTGCACTCGACGCTCGAGTCGATCCTGCCCAAACTGTCGCACGAGTTGCCAAAGATCAACGCTCACCTCTCGACGTCGAGCGAGGCATTCGTCCCGCTCGTTTCGGCACTGTTCGATCTCGCCGATTCCTTCCTCGCCGTCGTGCAAGAGTACGTTGGAGAAGCGCATCGACTCGACGAACAGTTTGAGCGAGCCGGATCACCGCGAGGGGGCGAGAAACACGACGATGGCGAGGTCGAGGATGGCAAGAAGGACGGAGACACGATCGGACGAGGCGCGAGGGAGCTCACGTGGAGTCACGCGGCGCTGATCACGGCAGTGCAGCAACGTAGAATCGCCAAGGAAGCTCTCGACCAACTTGCGAAGCGCTAAATCAGCCGGGTTCGGGGTTCGGGCGTTCACATCTCTGGTTGATCGTTTTTTGTGCCATATTTGCATCGATCCTGTCGCAATACTAGAAAGTCTATCAGCGCGTCCTGGCGGGGGAGAGAAATGCTAGAAGTTTTTTAGGCTCGGAGCGCGGAGGCCGGCCGGGGTGTGCACAGTAGTGGTCATCGACTCCCCATCCCATATTATCACCTATCCCCAGTACAGGACTTCCCCTCTTGATCGCGCTGTGCCATGGGATTGTCCTCGATCGTATCGAAAGCGTCTGCGGTGGTAGGAGGTGCGCCATCGCAACACCACTCGCCGACGTCGCCCCAGAGTTCGGCATTGTCATCCGGAGGCGGCGGATCTCAAGACAAGGCGCCTGAAGGTGCCGCTGCCGATGACACAGAGTACGTCTCCCTGGATCCTCGCTCGATATTCCACTCTCGCTGCACTGCTCTGAGATGCATTCACACTAACGGTGACTTCGCTTCTCTACCCCGGCTCTTCGTGCTCCCCGTCTCGTCTGTACCCATCACGAACTTGCACCAACTACAGAGTACTCGATGACGAGCCCAAAAACAGTCAGTCCCGTCTCTTCGTTCGAGCGCGATGCTGGATCGACACTTTGGCGTCATGCGAATCGGATCCCTCCCCTTTTCCCCTCTTTCGGCTCTCCGGGAACCGAGCTCTCTCGTTTCTAGTTGGAGCGAAGCGAACCTCTCGACAAGATACTGCAAGGGCATACCACGTGTCGGATGGGAAGAGAACTGACCGTTGTGTGCTCTGCTCCCCGCCCTCCCGTTTTTCCATGAGACAGTGTTGCTTGCGCTGGTTGGACAACTCCGAGTCGGCATGGACTTGTCAAAGATTACCCTTCCCGTGTATGTTGATTTTCTATCTCTCGTCTTTTCAGTTGCCTCATGTCTGACTCGGGCATGATTCGTTTCCCCTTGGCGAACCTCAAAACAGGTTTGTGCTCGAACCCAGATCGATGCTCGAACGTGTGACCGATTTCCACAGCCATCCAGAACTCTTGCACGGGTATGTAACCATCCGAAATATGGGGACTCTTAGCGCCAGGACTCCGCGGAAAATGACAAGCTAACCGTGATTTTACTCATTTTCGCTTCCCATCTAGTGCCGCTTCCCTACCTGTCGAAGAACGTTTCATCACCGTCCTGCGGTACTATCTCGCTGGATGGCACATCAAACCGAAAGGAGTCAAGAAACCGTCAGTTTGCGGTTTACTCCCTCCTCTGTCTCCCCTCCACGGGCTCACAAGGAAAACGATGTGCCTGTCCTTTTCAAACAGATACAATCCGGTGCTAGGAGAGTTTTTCCGATGCCGCTACGATTACCCGGATGGTTCAGTCGCGTACTACGTGTCGGAACAAGTGTCGCACCACCCACCGATCTCGGCTTGGTACTTTTCGTCTCCCGAGAACGGACTCGACCTGTGTGGCGAGTTGAAACCGAAGAGCAAGTTTTTGGGCAACTCGGCCGCGACCATCATGGAAGGGGAGAGTCACTTGAGGTTCTTGGACGGTGACGCCGTTCAGGATGGAGAGTACGACATTACCATGCCCAACATGTCAGTCTTGTCTCGATTTTTTTTCTTCTCTACAAGAGTACGTACTGAAATGCGGATGAACAGGTACGCGAGAGGAATCTTGTTTGGCAAGATGGTGCTCGAACTCGGTGATTCGAGTATTGTTCGGAACCACCAAACGGGCATGTCGTGTGATGTCGAGTTCAAGACCAAGGTGAGATCCCTCAAACAAGTTGGCTCATGCTCGAGTAAAGAAGGACTGAACTGGAGAAATCTGTCGGTTTCCAGGGTTTCTTTTCGGGTTCTTACAACTCGATCGGGGGCAAGATCAAGAGTCCAAAGGGAGAAGTGGGAGACATTTCGGGACACTGGTCGGACCTGATGGAGATTACACGCAAATCGGTCAGTTATTTGAGGTCTCTCAATTCCGGGTTTATTGTCAGTCGCTCATTGAGATTGACTGGACCAGACCAAGACGAAGGAAACGCTGTTTGATGCGCACAACACGAAAGTGACGGAAAAGTCGGTCACGCCCGAACACGAACAACAACCGAACGAATCGCGCCGCCTGTGGTCGAAAGTGACGCTCGCGATCAAACAGAACGACATTGACGCTGCGACCCAAGCGAAAACTGAGATTGAAGATGCACAGAGGGAACAAGCGCGCGTGAGGGAAGAACGAGGCGAGAAATTCGTCAGCAAGTACTTCAAGCTGAGTGACAAGGGTGAATGGAGACCGAATTTCTCGTACGCAGTTTTCTCTCCTTCTTTATTACCGCGCTCAGGTTACCTTTTCTTACTCGGATTTTATTGCGGACCACGTTGCAGGCTGCCACAAGGAGACAAGGCTGCTCAACGAGCTGCGGTCAAACAATTCGTGTACGGCGAAGACCCTGAACCCGCTTCTACCGTTTCGGCCCCTTCCCCTTCATCCACCTCTCCGTCTACCGCCGCCGCCGCCGAGGTTGGTCCTGAGACCACCTCGACAGAGCCAACGGCAACGACAACAGCGTCCGTCCCGACAACGACTTCGACTGCTCCCCCTCCGATCGTCTAAACTCTGTCACTCTTCTCAACCCTCGGCTCGATCCCTTGATGAGACCAACTCTGTCTGTCCTATCGACAGCAAAAGGATCAATCAGTACCCCCGTCCTTATTTCTTTTCAATGCCCCCAAACTGGCGGCCGTCTATCTCCCGGAACTCACTCTCTTTCGGAGCCTTTCGCTTGGAAGAGAGTTTTCTCGAACACAGGTTTCCTTTGTCTCTCGTGCACTCCTATTGTTACACTAGTTGCCTGGTTGACCCGTTCCCTTTTCCCCCCCTACCTGATTTCCCGTTGTGCACTCTTGTTCCACGATTTATCTGTTGGCCTCTGCACGGAAATACAATTTGCGATTTGCTCCCCGAGGTCTAGAGTCTTCGTTTCCGAGCAGAGTGCGAGAATGAGAACGAGAATGAGAACGAGAATCTTGGATTAGAGAGTGCTGTAGAACTGCGACGTGAGAGAATCGCCAGAGCAGAGCAAGAGAGCAGGTTGCAAACTGAGCGTCTAGACCGTATTGGTACAGTCCAGAGCCCCTACTGGAGACGAGTATCAAGAGAATCAAGGATGGCAGTGCAAGATGAGAAACGCCTCGAGTTTCCTCCAACTTCTGCTTCCCCTCCACTGAACCGACTCTCCTCCCCCTGATTGCCAACCAACTACTTCGAGCATCTCGCAACCGTAGTACACGCGCCCCGAATCACTTGTCCAACCTAGAGCAGCGCACAGAGCGAACAGAAAAACGATGGCAGATGAAGCAGAACGAGAGACCGCTCGACTCTTCAGGGTCAACAGGACCATTCACGAACTCGTCAAGGATCGCGTAAGTTCTGCTATGTCGATCGTTAAGCGCTGGAAATCCCGTCTCTGACCTCCTCGTTGTTCTCTCTCTCTCGCTCTCGTTGGTCAACCTTGGTCGTCTCCTTTCAGCAATACCAAATCTCGGAAGACGAGATCAAGATGAACCTTGAAGAATTCAAGCAACAGTACGCGAACGGTACCAACGCTCTCGAGTTCGTCACTTTCTCTTGTTCCCTTTGAACCCACGCAATGGTTCTGACTCTGCTCCCTTTCTTTTGATTTCAAACAGTAAAGCAAAGATCAACTTTGCCGCATCAAAGGAAGAACCTGGACAAGAGATCTATGTGTTTTACGCAGAGGAAGCTTCGGTTGGAATCAAGACTATGCGAAAGTCAGTTTACGCCTTCCTCTTTGGAGGTCTGTCGACAGCAGACTGAGACTGATACTCCGATTCATCGCTTCAGATTCATCGAGATTCTCGAAACGCAAAAGATCAGTAAAGGTATCTTGATTTACAAGACCTCGATGACTCCCTCTGCCAACAAGGTGATTTCCTTAGTTACTCACAAAGTATTCTTACGAGTCTCGCTAAACTGTGTTGCCGGATCGCGTTATTCAGGTTGTTACTGCCATGTCTGCTCAGTTCTCGATCGAAGCGTTCCAAGAATCGGAATTGCTCGTCAACATCACGCACCACATTCTCGTACCCAAACACGAAGTCATGACTCCTGAAGAAAAGAAGCAACTACTCCTGCGCTAGTCCGTTTCTCACCCTTTTCCCCTTCTCGCTCATGCTGGTAAGGAATAGTACTGATTGGTCTGTTTGCGCGACGTGATCAGTCGATTGAAAGATACGCAACTACCAAGGATTCAGATGCAAGATCCAGTCGCGCGGTACTATGGGTTGAAACGGGGTCAAGTCGTCAAGATTACGAGGAGTTCCGAAACCGCAGGTCGATACGTTTCGTGAGTCGGCGAATCCTTGCTTGTCTCGCAAGCAATTAACAGTTACTGATGCACATATATTGCTGGGACTTTGCTGTGTAGATACCGATTGTGTCTGTAAAGTGCCAGGTCGATGATAGGATTAGATATTGGGAGAGATTGATCGGTCCTCTCCCACGACGAAACCCCCAACACTCGCAATTGGTCTCACGCTTGTTATCCTTTTCCTTCTCTACGTGTATGTATTGCTAGAAACCATTTCGCTTTATACCTCGTAGTCACAGGCGAGCTTTTTTGGAGCGAGAGACAAATCATGATCTGTACAATTTTGCGCCGACGTTCTCCGATAAGACAACAAGGTGTTGAGCCGGTTTTCTTTGCGATCAGAGAATTCAAGGCGGTCGGTAAGTGCGCCATGATAAATTGTGATTGAACGGGACCGGGAGATCTTTTTCCGCTGAATCAAGAGTCGAAGCGATTTCGCCGCGGCGAACACAGAGTCAAGCGGCCTTCGGAATTGTCCTTTCTCTACGGCTACTTCCTCTCGACGCACAAAGCCCTTGTTTGTCTGGACGATCCGATTCTCTCTCGGAACCCTCGAACCTTGTCGACTCGAAAAAGGACAGCTCACGAAAGAGCGTTAACTGGAGGAATCTCGCTCGTGATGTCGACATCGAATTCGTCTCCCGCTTCGGCCCGCTCAACACCGACTCCGTTGAGGGGCAACCCGCCCGAGGGCAACTGGATCATTCAGAAGTACGGTGGTACGAGTGTAGGCAAATTCCTTGCAACGATTGCCGACGAGATCGTCCCGTCAGTCTCGTGCTCGCTTATCTCCATTTCTCCCTCGTCTCGGTCCAGGCTGACTCGAAGTTCGTCTTTCTTTGGTCGGGGTGATTCAGAAAGTACCTCAATGACAACCACCGAGTTGCACTCGTGTGTTCTGCACGATCCGGATCGACGAAAGCGACGGGCACGACCAACCTCTTGCTTCGAGCGGCACTTGAAGCGCTGCGTCCAAAAGCACCCGACATGGCTTCCTCGTTCTCTTCGTTCCGCAACAGTCCCCTCGCGACTCCAGCAGCAGTTCCGGGTACTCCCGCTTCGCAACGACCTTCGTTGGCCAACAGTATCAGTTCGTTGAGGTTGATGGACCGATTGCAAGAAGCCGAGAAGAACTTGTTTGATGAAACGGTCGACCAGATCAAGAAGGACCATCTCGAAGCAGCGAGGAAAGTCATCACCAACAACCCGGACGTGTTGAGTGAAGTCGAGGAGGAGCTAGAGTACGATTGCGAACGATTGAGAGGCTTCCTCAAAGCGGCTCAGGTGAGGGCATCAGACCCTTTATCAAGAGATCTGTACAGAAAGGCTGACCGCATCCGAATTGCCGAGCAGATCATTGAGGAAATCTCGACCCGTTCGAAAGACATCATTATGGGAGTTGGAGAACGGCTAAGCTGCAGGATTGTCGCAGCAGCCCTACGCGATCGAGTCAGTTGTAACAATTCTCTAGTCCGGATGAAGGTAGCTGACGAACCTCTGTACGAAGGGTATCGACTCGGAACTCGTCTCCCTCGAGTCCATCATCGACTGGGAAGTCGTGTCGGCGGACGACAAGGTTGGAGATGGTGCACCTCAACTTGGGCAAGACTTCTACAACAAGCTCAGTCAACGGCTAGGTGAACGCCTGGCCGAGTGCGGCGATCGAGTCCCGGTCGTTACTGGTCAGTTTTCACCTATGAGCCCTTGTTTTTTGCGTCCACTTCTTCCAGCTAACATCATGTGCGCTTCTAGGTTTCTTCGGTGTCGTACCTGGCTCGCTCCTCGCTCAGGTCGGTCGCGGGTACTCGGACCTGTGCGCCGCGCTCTGCGCTGTCGGTACCTCGGCGTCGGAACTGCAAGTCTGGAAAGAAGTCGACGGTATCTTCACTGCCGACCCTCGCAAAGTTCCCACTGCTCGATTGTTGCCAACGATCACTCCCGAAGAAGCGGCCGAGTTGACCTACTACGGTTCCGAAGTCATTCACCCGTTCACGATGGAACAAGTCATTCGTAACTCGATCCCGATCCGAATCAAGAACGTCGAGAACCCGAAAGGTGAAGGCACGATCATCTTCCCCGATGCGGTCGCTTCCGGTTCGCGACCACCTTCGCCGCCTCGCAACGCACGAGTTGCGACTGCTCCTTCGACCGCTCCTTCCCTCCCGAACGACGTCGCTGTGCCCGAACACCACCTCGGTCCGACGGCAATCACGATCAAAGACACCGTCTTGGTCCTCTCGATCCGATCGAACCGCAAAACGATCTCGCACGGATTCTTTGCGCGCATCTTTGGCACGCTCGACAAACACGGCATCGTGGTCGATCTCATCTCGACGAGTGAGGTGCACGTCTCGATGGCAATCTATGGAGAAGTGAGGAAAGGCGTGTTGGAGCGAGTCGTGCGGGATTTGAAGGTGGTTGGAGAAGTGAGCATCTCGAAGAACATGGCAATCTTGTCGCTGGTCGGCAAACACATGAAGAACATGGTCGGAACTGCTGGCAAGATGTTTAGGTCAGTCCAGCTCATTCCCATTGAGTCACAGTCTCGAGGCTGATCAAGTTGCGTCCCCTGGAAACCAGCACCCTTGCCGAAGGCAACATCAACATCGAGATGATCTCTCAAGGTGCTAGCGAGATCAAGTGAGTCTTCAACTGATCTTTGCTGTGTCATTGTCGCTGATGATTGTCTCGTCCACCTACAGCATCTCGTGTGTCATCGAGGAGAAAGACGCTGTCAAAGCACTCAACCTCGTGCATCTCAAACTCCTTCACTTGGCACAAAAACCCGATTTCTCCTAAAAACACGGCACTCGCCATATGGCAACTAGACTTACATCGATATACCCTTTCCCATTCTTCGACTTTACCGTGACGTACCCTCCCTCGCTCTCTGATTATACAATGCGTCCGAAAAGAAGACGGGGCGAAAACCTCTTACCTCTCTCTCTACATGTCGTTTCAACACGTTCTCTCCCTCGCAAAAATGTAGAAAAACCTTTTCCCTGATCCAACTCACACCAACGCAACTATTTCGCATTTTTGTTATTCCCCCCTTTCTCTCACCTGATTTTGTAGTCGTATTGTAAACTTCGGGTTTTTCATACTTGTTTCTGGAGCATGATCTCCGCGGCCCCTAGCCGATAGATAAGAGTTTGCGCTTTGACAGTCATTTCTTCTAACAGATTCCTGCAAAGCATGGAGCTTGGTCAGAAAACAAGTCAAGTCGAGTAGTCGACACACGCGCTGCGATTAGCGACTCTTACGAGTGGCGTTAGGCGCCCGCTTTCGTTTCATATGTATATCGACGAATGCGGCGATTGACGAAAAGTTCCAGGGATGTAGATAAAGTAATCGAAAACTTTCAAACATGGATCAGAGAGCGACGTTTGGTGCGCTTTGCATTCGCGAAGGGCTCATCCAGCTTCCAGGCGCAGCAACGAGTTCAGCCGCTCCATTTCCGACACGCCTGTGCACGTGTTGTCACACCGGTTGATAGCTTTGCAAAGCTCATCCAGGCTCCATATTCCCCCAATAGAAGCGAAACAAAGAGATGGTTCGTAGAACATGTGGCCAAGGAGCAAGTCGACTCGGACAGCAACGTCGAGAAAGAGGAGGCAAGATCTGACAATAAATCGACGTGGATGTCCCGCCGATACCAACCATTATCTAGTCTTCTATCTCGCCGCGAAGGTGGCTCACGCCGAACGAGCTCCGTGAACTGCCCATTGACTCTGGATCGTCCCGTAGATTCGAGTTGCGCGATGACCGAGGCTATTTTGCGAATGCGGTACCGGCCCGTGATACTCTTCTACGCCATTTTCGAGGATTCGGAAGTAGCGTCCTGAACCAGGCATATACTCATAGTACATCCTTCCGTAGTCACCATTAATGTGCTGTCCATCGGTATGCGTGAGCGATGAGACAGATCAGATCCCATAACGAGCGTAAGCAAAAACCGCACGTTGACGTCGGTCTCCCCCCCTATCGCCTGCACTGCCCGAATAATGTTCCTGAAATCTTCCATCGCGCGTAGATTATCATCATTGAAAGGCCTTGCGTCAGCCCGCCGCTGGGACGCCACGTAACTTTGCCAATCGGCGTCGAACAGATCGTGTATGCAATTCTGATTACCCTATATCAGCTGTCATGTCTGATGTCGCGATTGTCAAGAGGATAACTTGACTCACACGGGCAGCTGTCGGTGAGACTTTGCGAGCCTCGATAAGCTCATGACGGTGATGGAGATACCTCGCGACAAAAGCGGCCTCCCTGTCTAGCGCGAGCACAGCTTCAGGCGGAGGAGTGGCGAGCCCTCTCGAGTGTGACATCTCTATAGAGGGGAAAGCAAGCGAGAGCTAGATCACAGGAAGCCCGCAGGGTCCAGTTTGCGAGGTCGAGCTGAGGGTTTGTGCTTGCTTCTCCGATGGGCTCGCGCATATTTTGACCGAGAATGGCCCCTATCTACGAACAATTGCGACAGCGCACGAACCCGAGACAACGATACGCCGACGAGATTGATGTTGGCTTGGCTGTCTTGGAATTGGCGAAGAACGAGGGCCACGATATAGACCCTCGAGAATGACTGTTCGGGCGATCTCATTGGTTTGAGACGCGATCACGATCTAAATTGAACGACAAAGTTGCTCATACGGATAAGCAGTACAGTGATGGTGACAACATGAAAGGGATGCCAAGCGCAAACATCAAACCAAAAATCATTCCTCCTTCTCCCCTACTCCAGCCGGATCATCTTTGCCGTCTTCGCTAACTTTGAGTCGACGTGCTTGACTGACCCATTCATTCGCTTCATTCATTCGTTCGGCTTCTTCCCGTTTCGCCTCGAGCCATCGATCGAGGAGATTCTTGTTGTCTTCCTTGAGTCTCGCTATCAGGAGGTCTTGCTGATTGAGTTCGAGCGAGAGCGACGTATGATCATCTTGCAGTATCTGCCATGGAGCGAAAACAACTCGAGCGTCAACGTAACCGAACGTGCCCGATGGAGAAGGAGCGGCAGATCTCGTCCGGGGTTTCCTGGCTGGACTGTATCACATACCAGAAGTTGCTTCTCCTTATCTGCAACAACATCTCTGAACGTGCGCTGTTTCTCCCGCAAGCCTTCAACTTCGTGCCGAAGACTCCTCAGCTCCTCTCGCTCTTCTCTCCCTCTTTCTTCTGCCTCTCGAAGCTGGTCTGTCAGAGATAGTAGTCGTTGTGAGTTGTGCGATTGGAGCTTGTATTGCTCTGAAAGATCTTGCCGCAGAGTCGACAGCTCTGCCTCGAGGGATTGAATTAATGCCAACCGCACCGCATCGCTGTCAGCAGGGCAGTTGGTCCGAGATTAATCTTGACATCAGCTTAACATTCTCGAGCGAGAACATCCGCAAAGGTTGCGACGTACGTGGTACCGCCCCCACCTCCTGAAGCTTGATCTCCTTTCTGTCCCGGTGCTCCCGCTTTCGCTCCACCTGTCGATCCAGCTCCCCTCAAGAGTACTCTATTCCGCTCTTTACACACGACGAGCTGTTCGACTAGTTTCCGAGAATGTTGTATCATTGCGGATTGTGATTGCTCGATCTCGTTCCGCCGGATCAAGGCCAGTCGGATCTGCTCCTGCCAGCCAGGGTGTGCCATCTCTGCAGGCGTGAGAGCACTACTCAGCGTCGCTGCACGTGGTCGATGTGTATGTTGATGGGAAGTAGACTGAAGGAAACTGTCGGCTGCATCTCACGTGATGCGCGAGTCCGACTATGGACAATGTTTTCTGATTCCTGTTTCGCTACCCTAAACAGATGTCAACCTCTCAAGCCATGTCACGAAATAAATATGACTTGATTTGATGCACATGCAAAAATGCTTGGATGAAGCGATAATCGATGACGACAAGAAGGGAAACAAAAAACAGCAGATTGACCAGCAATGCTGAAGAGACGCGGAAGGAAAACAACGGAAACAACACTGCGTGCAAGAAGAGAGAGCTAGAGAGCGATGAACTTCAAACGGCCAAAAAATCGATATCGTATGCGAAAGGTGGCTCAGGCTGCCAGTCCTCGAAGAGAGGTTCATATGACCGAGAATCACCCACGAACGAGTCCGAGTCGTCGAACGGCAGAGGGACGAGGTAGTCGTCGTGATGTGCGATTTGAGCCGTAGGAGTGCACGGTGAATATGATGGACTCGTTGCTGGGTACGAAGAGCACGTAGAGGATGCCGTCGAAAAAGTCGAGTCGAGCAGCGGTAGCTGAAGTGAACCGCAGTCCGATTCCGGCGACAGGATAGGAGGAGGTTGCGAGAAGGAGAACGGAAAGTTCGAAAGACCTGCCGGGGCCGAAAACGGCGCGCCCGAATGCGAGTACGGCGGATCAGGCAGGGTGTAGTCGATTTGAGTGAATCCGGAAGACTGAAACATCGTCCAGGCTTCTGTCGCCGAGGACTGCGGAGTTGAAGGCATAGGTGAATCGTATGTGTCGCTGATTGAGGGCGTGTAAGGGTACTTTGAGAGCAACGAGTATGAGCTCGTGTCGTGAACGTTTGACGTTGTCAAGCCGCAATCGTGAGGCGAGGGCATGAGCACCGAGGGGACAATGATGTTGTCCAGATTGGGTGATCGCGTCGGGGCGACACTTGAAGTCGTCTTGGCTCGAGCTCGGCCCGTGCCAAGCTCCTTTTTAGACGGCTTACGCCTGGGCTGAGCCGAGGGCGAGGGCTTGTACGAGTAGCCTACAAAGGACGAGGAGAGTCATAATGAGCACCAGAACAAACGCATGCAGGTGGTCCCCTGAAGGAATGGCAGTGGAGGCTCACCTGGAAAGCGTTCTGCGTGCAGCTTTGCTTCGATCAAGGCTTGCTGAGCGTAAGCTTCTTTGACTTCGGCTGATTCTTCTCTCCACATGGAACCGACAAGCTTGGCTGTAAATGATTGCGAAGGTCAAGAGCGTCAGATCAGCTTGGAGCAGAATCAACAGACATGGCTGTACAGAGATTGCGTGAACCGTGACTCACAAATGTCGGATTGGAGTTTGGGGGCATCGCCAGATTCTGCGAGGCGCTTGATGCAAGCAGATCGGTAGAGGATCCAAGCGTTCGGAGCGCGAGGGATGTAGCCGTCGGGCTTTTTCTTGGCCTTTGAACGACTTGGAGATTTGGGTTGACTTGCGCTCGAGGTGGGAGGATACGGTTCAGTCACGCATCGATCGATGTGAGGCCGCTTCGAAGATCTGGATTCGCTATCGTCGACAGATCTGGCTGCGTTCGGGCGAGTACGAGGTGATCGTAAGATCTCAACAGCAGCATCGAGCGTCGTGAAGATCGAAGTTATAGGCTCATCGTCGTCTTCCGGAAGGAAGAGGGCGATGTTGGCGCGCCGGGCCCGGGGCGGGGAGCAACCGAGGATCGATACCGCGGTAGATAGAGAGGGCGAATCACGTGGACGGTTGTAGCTTGAGGATAGCACCGATGACGAGTTCAGAGGCGAAGAAGGACTTGGAATGCGGAAGGTTCGGACATAGGAAGGTCGCGAGCAAGCAGGCGAGGTCTCGCTGAGGCCGTCTGTTGAGGTCTTTGTATTCACGGCAGCTTGCGAGCGGCGGACTTCTTCGCGCGAAGAGTAGGGCATAGCGCAATCAACAGAATCTTGGGGGGCGGTGGCGCTGTGGCGATCGACAGAACGCGAGAGCTGTGCGCTTTGATCTTGGAGGTCAATTTCGAGCTGCAACGCATCGCCTAGCGGAGCTCGCTCGTCGTTGTCGTTCGGGTCCAGCTGTATGTCGGTATTCGAGCCCTCGAACGGCGCAAGAAGCGATGTCGAGGCGGCTGGAGGAGATTGCAATCCAGGTGGATGCCCATTTGGCAGGGAGTTTCGCAGCCATTGTGGAAGCTGGAGGCGGTTATTGGTCTCCAGAGGAATCGATCTCGGGGAACCGCAGGGAGTCGTCCGCGACGACGAGGAGTCTGAGAAAGCGGCTGGAAGGACATTTGTTGCGACTTGCATTGTCGATGTCGAGGCCTTACTGGGACGAGTGGAACGTATTGTCTGGTGCAACCGAGACGTCTATAGGAGGAAGGAGCGAGGGGAGACGAGGGAGAGATAGAGGGATGTTTCCTTTGATCTCGGAAGATTCGTCTGGGGCGGCGGTCGACCGGTCAGCCGCTTACGGCGGCTCGTTCTTCATTGAGTGAGCGCACGGCGAGCGGCCGCCTCGAAGTGTCGGATGTTTCAGAGCAGTACCGGCACCCGTGCCGGGTCTGAATACATAGCGCCGGCGCGGCATGGCAGGTACCCCAGAGTCGGAAGGTCGCAGGAATGGAAGAAAGGGAAGGACGCCTGCAGATCAGGATATTGGACATCCGGATCTCAAGACGTCAGTACAGTGCGGGACATCATTTCTCGGGACCCCTCCCCTAACAAAAATTCCCAGATTTTCAAAACCCTACTAGTCTCTCAACATCACTCTGTCTCCACTGTAAACGCTCTCTACATGCTCAGATACGGTACAGCTACCAGGGATGCAAGTTTCAGCTCGTTCCGACCACTTTGAAAACCAAGTTTTTCTATTTTGGGCCGAAAATTGGCGCTCTTTTCAAAAAAATAATAGAAAAACCCCCCTGACTGCTCTATTCGGGCCTCTCAGACGCTCTAAAGCCCCCCAGAGACGTATGATAGTGTTCTTGACACCCCGGAGCAATAAAACGTGCGGCTAAAGAGAAATGAAACGGTGAGTCAACGAAGGCGCGACAGATGCGACCGTGCTGTTTCTTGCTGTGTCAGGAAATGCGCGACAAGCGCGACTTTCCTGTCGAGGCAGCGAGGCTCAGGGGGACGCCGGAATCCAGTATTGAGAAGTTTTTCGTTTGTTTTTCGGTTTCGGTTTGGCTCAGAATTGGCGCCATTACATCTGCTCATTACAAACGCTAATTGAATCATTACAAATACAGTCAACAAATCTCGAAATGCTGAAAACGGTGTTTTTGGACTCCTCTCAACGAGAGCTTTCGATTGGTCTGGGTCTCGAAGAATTTGAACAAAATTTGCGGGCTCTAGGAGGGGTCCCGAGAAATGATGTCCCGCACTGTAGGCGCACATGGATCGTTCAAGAAGGAGACAAGTCGCCCACTGTTGCTGACGTGTCTCTCTGCGGCACCGGATACGCCTTGCGCTGCTTAAGATACAGCAGTCGTACTGACCGTTACTGCGACGGCGGCAAGTAGTCTCGAGCTCTGTTGCGACGTTTTGGCGATTCCATAAAGCTGTAGCATTCGCCTCCAGTCACAGTCTCGACTCGGGGCTTTGGCACTTTAAATTTGGCGGGATTCAGCTTCGGTTCGAAGCTCAATAAGCCTGTCTCACTCGGATCCTGGTGCCGAGCGCACATCTTGAATGCTCAGCAAACTTGCCTCTAGGGGCCTGATCAACCGACAGGACGACCACGGATGAATGTCCGTTAGGTGGCGGGCGCTGGCGCACAGACTGATTCTACCGCGCGCGCAGTGGCGCACCCGTCGGAATATTCGGAAGCTGCGGATACACTAGCGATAGAGCAGAACTCGCGATCCGAGAAGGCGTGCAAGCTGCGCAAGCCTCTCGGAGCCATGTCCCGACACCGAACAATTACCCGACCTCATTGAACCCGAAGGGGTACACATCTGCACCGATCAGATTTGTACACGGAGTGTCAATGTACTGTACTGTACATACTTGCTATACTGTATTGTAGCCTGCAACGGGCGACTTATTTCGGTTCGGAACGGCCCGGGTCTTGGACGATCGATCTTTCGCATTCAAAGTAGGACAAAGCATGGTGCACGCATGGTGGCCCGGAACGGCTTACAGGCGTGCCTTGGTCTCATCGTAAAGATTGCACACTCAATCCATTTCTTGTAGCTCACTCGCGAGGCAAAAACAGGCGTTCTCCCCGAGGCATCCCAATGAATCCCAAAGGAGCAAGAATGAAGATCCGGCGCTTCGGCTCGACTCGGACAAGCCGACAGACGTACATGCAGCATTCTCGGCGCGGGCAACCAAGCCTGCACCGGTACAAGTCGAAAGCACGAGCAAAGCCAACTGGAACGAAGGGAAAGGTTGACCAGCTTGATACGCGCCCCAGGCTCACGCTTCGTCAGGGCTTGCAAGAGACAACGCGCCATGCTGCGTGTCGATGCCGTTTCAGCGCTGACGGCTGCAGCTGGCTGATAAGATGAGCCGAATCGAACTGAAACATTGATGGACGTCTGCTGCGCGCCTCTGGATACGCCAAGTGTCGAAAGCTCGTCGAGTTATTATGCTGCACGCTCGGAGCTAGGCGAAGATGTCACCGTCGTGCGGCGTCGCCGGCATGACGTGTGAATGGTGGACTGATGATCAACCAGCAAGCCTTCGGAGCTTTCGCCTATCTCGCTCATGCAGAACTCTGACGGAGCACAGCAGGTGATCGATCACGATAGCACTTCCGATCGCAGAGCGCCCAGCATGCTGCATGATGCCCTCACCGACGTCGAGCACTCCTTCGCTCAACTTGAACGGAACCTTGATGCTCTCGACGATCCTTCCGCTACTACATCTCTGCTTGCAAGCATGAGACGCGCCTCTGACTGTCTCGACACCCTTGAAACGGCTTGCGGAACCAACGAGCGCGACAGTGGTCGGGCAGGATCGGCTCAGGTCGAGATCATCGCGCAAAGACTGTGGAACTGCTCCGGGCCTCTCGCATACGGCAAGCTCGGGGACATCCAAAAGCAAGTCACACCGACGCATCGAGAGCTTGCCGCAAAGCGTATTACCTCATTCTCTTTCCTCTGAAGTCCCGCGCAGCACTTACTCCTGCTCTGCGTACAAGTCCGCTTGGTCGCGTGTCGCGCGCTACGACTCGTGCTCGGAACGCCAACCACGATCGAGGGTGAGCTTCTCTGCTTGCCCATCCCAAGCGTACCGGTAACCGATGCCTGCTGTCCAGAATCACTGCTGCTTCTGGGCTTGACAACGCAGACCGCTCAGTCTCAGCTTGATGCCAACCAGACACAGACCGTCAGAACCTTGGAGGCACGCGCTGCGGACCTCGTCAAGACGATCAGATGAGAAATACAGAGATGCTCAGGGGATGTTTCAAAAAAAGTGACCCGATTTTGGGTCGATTTTCCCTGCATGTTCGCATCTTTCTGAGTCGTCAGGAGATGTCAGCTTGTGCATGGAAGCATGTACAGGCCTAGTTGATTGACTCCCTCTTTGTATTCGCTTGCTTCTCACAGCTCGTTCTGACGCTAGCGTCGTCGACATCCGCTATCGTCGTCGCAATTCAATACTAAAGGCTCCCAAATTTCAAGTTTGATTTTCGACCGCATCAAACTATCTCTCTTCGCCTCGAGCGTCATCGTCCTCGTGATCCTCGTCACCGTCATCGTCTTCATCGTCGTCATCGTCATCATCTTGAATGGAGATGTAGGTCGGCGGGCTGAGTCGCAGGAATGAGGAGAATGACAGTGGGGGTCGTTCTGGCCTGAGTTTGGTTCATGATGATTGACTCCTTTATACGCGCTGGGCTTTCTCATGTCGTTTGCAGACCCCTCGACTGGTGGTCGCACCGCTTTGACTCTTGTTGACTCGAACTCGAACTCGAGCTTGTACGATCACCAGTGACCAACATATCCCAGCATTCGCAACAAACTCGTAGCTGAAATCGCTCAATGTTATCGCTGTCTCGATCCGTCAACTCGATACCTCCTTCCTTCAGAGCAGATTTTGTCTTTCCCTTGTATCCCGCTACAGAATGTTGCAATTGGAATTTCACTACAAGCTGAGACCTACCAGTGACCGATCAATGACCCAAACATGCCTTGCCTACAGCGCATCACGTACGCGACCACTTCTTGACTTGCTCTTTTTGGGTCTGTGCGTGTCATCCTCTTCCTCGTCCTCGTCGGTTTGCACATCGCCCGACTTCTTTCCATTTGCGGCCCTGTGTCTTTTCAAAGCCGTCGAGATGTCGCGCTTCACCTCCTTCTTCTCGTGTCTGCCCTCGACTGGCTTTGCCGTTTCCTTGCTCTTCCCCTGTCCACTTGCTGCCGCTGCCACGCTTGCCTCTCCCTTTCGTCCGCTCCAGGCGAGTGTGTCCTGTGCAATATCAAGCTGACGATCGGAACACCCTGAGCCAGCACGAACACGTCAGTTGTTTCCTTGAAGGACTTGCCACGCCGAGAACAGCTCACGACGGTACGGCACTTTCAGCTTGGCAAAGAGCTCTTCCTCGCTTTCAATCTCGAGAGGAGCATGGTTCGCGGCCCAACCCGCTTCGTCGTACAGACCAGTACCGTGGAGAACGAATTGCCTGTTGTAGCGAGCGTCATCAGGTTAACAATTGTCAAGCGTTGATTGCGCATATCACGCACATGCTTCTTGCGACTCGGAAAAGCGCTTCTCCGTAGCCCTTCGTGGAGCGCGTCAACGCTTGGATTGTCGCATGATTGGAGGAAGCGGCAAACCACAAGGTGCTGAGATAGGTATTGGCGTCGGGTCCTTGCTGCACCAGCCTAGCGAAGGGAACTTCTTCATATTTGGAAATACCCATCGGCAGGCGAGCGCGATCGAACCGAGCCATAGCAGGAGTACTCAGCACTGCGACACACAAGGGCTGGGCGGATTCTGGGATTGGTCGATGTGCGACAGCCACGTCTCGTGTACAATTAGTGCAGCGAACGTCGAGTTGCTCAGAGAGAATACTCACGAAAGTCTTTTGTGAGCCACTTGATCACCACTGCGAGCTCGTCAGGAGTCCAGGCGTTTTGTTTCGACAGAATAAACTCGGCAGATGGCGCAGTCAGGCGACCAGCGCCGAGACTGACGAGTCGATGAAGCATTCATTTCAGTCGGAATGTCTGTGCTTGCGAACCGACTCATCAGGTCATGACGGTACTCACGAGCCTGTCTGCTCGATGAAGAGCTTCTCGTCGAGGAGTGCAGGATTCGCTTGCAAGCGTTTCAAGATCGCAGTCTTGAGTTGCAGGCTTGTCTCCAAGTCCAGCAACCTATGGAAAGCCTAGTTAGCGCGCGTTGCCATACGAGACGAGCTTCAGCCTCTCACGGTTCCGGTCTTGATCCCAGATTCAGGTACCCGAGAGCGAGCTTCTTTCGCTCTTCGGTTCGCGGCGTCCATTGCGGCTTGGACGAGGAAAGCTCTGCCCGCAGTTTGGCTGAATCCGTTATCCCGCATGCAGCCAGCGTCGCGACGTCTTCAGCATCTGTGTAATTGCGCCGGTGTAGGTCAGCCATGACTTGTGAGCTCGGGCTCATGCGAAACTTGAGACTGACCGATTCCAGGAACGCGTGCCAGCTCCTTGCGCTTCTGATGATCAGGCGTAGTCTCGAGTGACTCTAGAGCTTGTCTCGTCAGCTTCAGACTTGATTCTCTTCTAGGTGCAAAAGAAGACGAGACTGACCGATGGCCGAGCAAAGACCGCCGCGCAAAAGCATGGCCTCGAGATCAAATGTTGCAGGTCGTGCGGTCTGCTCGCGTTCAGTTTCCAGGTTGATTGCCCGGTACGAGCGACAGACAAGGTGTACGACTCACCGTCGCAAACTGGCAGAGGGTTCGCGCACTCGAAAGCTTCTTGGGCAGTTGCATTAGAACGCGAGCGAGGTTCTCGAAGTAGCCGAAACTCTCAGGCAGCGCGAGTCGCCCTGAATGCTCAGACTTGTCAGCAAAGACATTTCGAACCAGAAGCGAGGACCCTTCGAGCTTTACCGGATCCGAGCTTGCTGTTCGAGATGTATTTGCCGAGCGCGTCAACGAGGTCGACGTTCTCGCATTCGGTCGGGCTGTAGCGACCAGAGAGTAGGAGGCGATCGTTGCGAATGCTTGCGTCGGTGCGCGAAGACATGTCGCCAAAGGAGAAGGTGAGGAGCTCGAGAAAGAGCGCGAGCTCGAGAAAGAGCGCGAGCCCGCACAAAATGCTCGACAATGTCCGACTCTCACCGCTACCGCTGAGACGATCGAGACGCCGAGATCCGTGACCGCTCGTAGCCAGCGTGTCCTCTCGAAAGACCTTCCGAGCCTCCGTGTCGGTCAAAGGGAGATTCACAGATGCGCCGCATGTAAATTCCACCGAGAGCCGATACCTACAAACCGCACTACAAGCTTTGTACATCTAAGGAGTTGCACCTCCTGCCGGAGTGAGATCGACACTGGTCGCACGCAACAGAGTCGAGTTAGACGAGAGCCCACGGGCGCGCATGTGTGAAAGACACTCACACATCCTCGCCTTCCGCGCGCTTGGGAACCTTCGGTCCTTGAACGAGCCTGCCGAGTTCCTCTTCGAGATGTGAGACTTGCCTTTCGACGTTGTCTCGCTCCAAGGTTCCCTCTGCTGTCCTCTCGAGTCGAGCCTTTGCGAACGCGAGGTCCTGCTCGGTCCGCCACATCAGCTCGTCGTGTTTGGCGATGAGCGCGCGATCTTCTTTGCGAGGTCGACGCATATGCCCATCGTACGCCCGAGGAGGAATGTCACGGCCGAAAATTCTCGCCTCGTGATCTGGCGAAAAGGGATGGAATCCCGTCTTGGCGCCAATGATCGCACCGACCAGGAGAAGTCGCGCCGCGCCTTCGTCTCGATGGAAGATCTCCCGGCAGGTCGGGCAGCAAGTCAGACGCAAGATCTCGTTCCCGGTTTCGAAGTCGACGGGATGGAAGGTCCTACCTCATAGATGACGCGTCAGTGGCGTGAATGCGACCGACAGCAACGAAGAGACAGGTGAACTCACCCAGGTAGCTCGCAGAAGCAACAGGTTTGAGAACTGTACTGCTCGTGCACGAGAAAGACATGGACCGTAATGTCTTCCCTCGCGTTCATGCACGCCAGGAGCGCGTCCATATAGGCCGTGTCCTTGGTCGGGCCCGAGCGACCGCTCGACACTGGCAACTTGTCTGCCCCGTCGAAAAAGACGACCTTGTACGCCTTGTCGTCGACAACCGGAAACAACGAGTTGACCAGCACGACGACATCCCTCTCGAGAGCTCTTTTGTCGGCCCGAGAGCGCTGGCGAGCGAAATCGATCTCGATCACCGACCGTCCCAAGTTGACCGAGACTTGATTGTCCGGGTTCTTGTCGTTGCGCTCTTGGATACTCTTAACAGCTACATCTCGACCGAACAGGATCAGCACCGGGCTCAAACGCGCTAGACTAGATGAATAGGATCATACCTCCTTTGGATTGTTCGGTGGACAAGTCTGTTTGGCAGAGCATTGGTCAGTATCACTTGAGCCTCGGCTACACGTGACAAAGAGACGGCCTACCTTCGTTCAGATGTCCTTGTCGGGTGCGAAGCGACCGAGTCGAGTCAGCAAAGTCAGGGTAGCGAACAAAGGAGACATGGCGCTCACTAAAATATCCGTCCCGCTCGTTGGAACCGTCGATCAGGGCGAGAGCCTGTTGCGTCCGGCTTCGAGTCCTTTGCGCGCCCGCGTGACGACTCTTCTTGAAAGAGTCGAAGAAGGCCTCCTTTGTCGAAGGGCGGAACCAAAACAGAGCAGCCGGATACGCGATCCCGCGATCATTTGCTCCGTACACGACAATCGTATCGGGATCGGCGAGCGGATCCTCGCTCATGAGCTCGCGAAACACTCGAGTGTCGTGTGCGAGTCCAGCTTCGGTCCGCTGTTTCTCGTCGGCGTTCCAGATGGGCGCATTCCAGAACCACAGTGACTCGTCGCGTGCAGCAGAAGTCGAGTCGGAGTTGCTGTAGACCAGATCGACCCTGCGACGGTCGAGGGGCCGCCTCGCCGACATTCGGCGACTCGCCTGCGGTTTGGCGCGCCCGGCGGACCAGACGAGTCCTCTCCTGCCAGGGCCAGGGGACATCGACATGATTGGTCGAAAGAGGCGCGCCTCGAGCTCCAGCCGAAAGCCCTTCGTCCGACCGTTTGTCCTCTGCGCCCGCGGAATCTTTCTGACCTTCAATTTCGACGCGTATTCCTTGACGGCAGTGGGCCTGAACAGCTTTAAAGATTTGCCGTACATCTTGTTAAGCGATTTCTCGACGAAAGAGACGTAATCATCGGCTAATCCCGGTGTACGAGAGATCTCAGCGCGCCGATCGAGCAAAGAATGTCAAGATCGAGACTGACCAGAGGGTGGTAGGGAGTCGACAGTCCGCGGGTCTCGATACAGAATGTTCAAGGACGTCGGCGTGAGCGTGTACGTCCATGGCACCAGCACTCCGGGGCGAGCGACCTTGAAAATGAGGTTCAGCACTTCGGGCCGCAAGTGCATGAGCGCCTCGGCACGTGCTTTCCGTGTACCGGCGCCTGGAAGAACGGCATCGAAGATCGTTCGCGCGGCCGTGCAGACCTTGTCGAGTCGCTGCTCATTGAGCTCGAACGCGACCCACCCTGTCAAAGGTTGATCCTTCGCGACATCAAAGAAGCAACTCGACCCGAGCGCATGCGAAACCTTGAGCGAGGGATACGACGCTTGGATCGATGCGACCCGCTCCGCCGGCGACAGGAGGTGAAGACCATTGATCCTCCTGCCCTCGAATTGGCGGGCGCGTTTTGGCTCCTCCCCAGGGTGTTGCCGACGAGAGCGATCCTGCGCGGGAAGTCGCACCTTCCGGTCGAGCTTGGCGAGATAGCCGGCAGCGAAGGGAGCGGGCGTGAGCGGGTTGCGCCCGAGCGCTTGATGATCGTTGTTGCGTTTTCGATTGTCGTCGCGGTCGCCGGTCGAAGCCGATGACATCTCGGCATCCCTTTCAAGCGCATCCTCCCTGCGTTCGCGATCCTCGTCTTGCTCCAGCAAGTCCCTCTGAGCCTCGAGGCGAGCCATCGCGTTGGTCTCGTTTTCCCAGAGATTCGAGAGCGCTCGGAAGATCGGAGTTTTAACATCGCCGCCGGAGGTTGCATTCTCTGCACCAGTCGCGTAGAAGTACGATGTTTTGTGCGCAAACATAAAAGCTTTCGGCTGGTACTTCTATGACCCGCAGTCTTGGCGTCAGCGTGACCTTACCCAAAGCAAGATGGGGATCGTGCTCACATGTCCGATCGTTCCTGCGAGAGCAACGACCACGAGCTTGAAAGCCTGCACGAGCGGGAACAGCTTGGGTTTGTACTGCTCTCCTCTGTTGAGGACTACCTCGCGCAGCGGGAGGTTGCGGTCGATGAGCTTGCCGACAAACTCGCGCGTCTTCTCGTTCTCAGCGGCTGGGTCGATTGCGGGTCGTCCGCGGGCTGCTCGCGTTGTACGCATCATGTCTGGCACGACTCGCTCATCGACTTGCGATTGGCCGACGATTGCGACCAAGAGTTGCGGCAGAACCATGGCGACGTAGCGCATCGCGTTCACCAGCACGGTGCTGGCGTCCTCGAGGTCAGTCTGCTTGATACCGACGAGAGGGTCGTCCTGCGATCGGACCGTGGCTGCTAGGCCCTCAAATCTCGCCTGAATCGCCGCCTGAAGGCGCAAAGGAAAATCGGGCAGCTTGAGCACGCCGGCGGGAGTCGCAGGGGGCTCTCGCTGTTCCGGCGGTGACCACTCTTGCGCTCGCTCCGATAGAACGTAATCGACGAGGTTGTCGATAATGTTGTTATCGTGCTGCTTGGCCTTGGAGAGCTCGATCCAGAGGAGAGTGGTCCCGGCAGTCGGACGGGGTAGCGTGAACGGTGGCACGTGACCTTGCGCTCGAGCGGGGAAGAGAGTCGCGAACATGTGTTCGAGCTTTGCGAGGGTCGGGGCGGGCGAGGACAAGATCGCCACCACAAGGTCGTTGATAGCAGTAAGGCCCTTGACCTTGTGCTTCAAATATTCGACCGTGCTTGTTGCGAGCGTCGAGATCGAAGATTCAAGTCGGACCCCAGTGTTGGGAGCTCGGTAGCTCTCCTTGGTCCGATCTTGGTCGACCTTGACCGCCGCACGCGCGAGATTGATCCACTCCTGTGAATGAGACGAAAGTTGAGGTGTCGTGCGGTGCAACGCAAGCAAAAATTCAGAGAACTCACCCCTTGACTCTGCTGTGTTCGGTCTTGCGCTCCGCCAAGAATGACGCGTTGTCCAGCAATCTGCAACAGCTTGTTGACACAATCTAGATGATCGAGTTTGAGGCTCAGGAAGCTCATCGGAGACGTCTCGAGCATCCTGTACAGGGCGAGAGAAAAAGCGCGATTGACCGCCGCGAGCTCCTCGATGCCTGCCGTCGCAATTCCACGCTCCAGGTGATACATGGCGACCTTAAACGGAACAGCTATCGAGGTAAAAAGAATGACCGACAATTGTCAGCCATTGCGAACGGCAGATCGGCAGGATGAGAGAGACTCACGAAGAGGTTGACCGTTGCTCAGCTTTAGGTTGCGGTAGATTTGAGGGACGCGGTGCTCGATCGTGGTGTAACGAGCTCCAGCGTCGTCCAAGTCGTTCGTGTCGACCACCTTCGTTGGAACGGGTTCGGCACCGCCAAGCTCGAGAGGGTCATTGTCGAGACGAGCGAGCGCATCCTGAATCTGGTCGGCGACGCCAAAGACCTCCTTTCGATGGAAGGGTAGAGGCTTGCCGTTGAAGGACAAAGGAGACGGGCGTGTCGACGTGTTCGCTTGCAGAGCCGTGTCGTCACGCGGGGCTTCGGGTGTAGCCTCTCGAGTTCCCTCGACCTCCATAGAGTCGTGTGGCGTTCCCTCTTCAGGTTCAGCCGGAGCGACAGGTTGCGGCCACAGGCGCATCGGGAGGAGGGCAAAGTTGGCAGGCCTCGAGGATGGCTGGCATCGAGACGCGTCGAGTTGTGCCGCAATCGCTTGTCGAGCTTCGATACGCGACTTGGTCTTCTCCTCCTTGACGACGGCGAGGTTCTCCTTGACAAAGGCCGGCTTGTCAAAGCTGGGGCTGTCGTACTCACCTTTTGTAAGCTGTTGAAGCTTGTAAAAGGCGGCGAGGTCGAGATTCCTGAGAAAGTCGGAAGGCGGCAAGTTGCTCAGCAACTTCTTGAACCGAGATTCGAGAATCGCGAGCGGTTTCTTGTCGTTCGAGATGCTCGCGATCTGGTACTCGGCCATGTCGCTCACGAACTCGACGAGATCGCGGTGCTTCGCTTCACGAAGCTTGGCAAAGCCGACATTCTCCGCGCCTTCCGAATAGTCGTTGCCGTTCAAGACGACGACGCCGGCGATGCCCTCCTGAGTCCGAGCAGCAAAGACTCTCGTGTTGGCCTCGCCCTTGAAGCCGCCTATGAGTCGATTCGTCTCGATCAGCCGGTACGCGTTGACTTGACCAGCATCCGCGTCGGGGTCCGAGGTCGGCGGCGAGTGCTCCGAAGCGACGAGCGTGTGCGTTTTGTACGTCGACGCGCCGACGGAGACGGTGTGCAGCGACCAGCCGATCTTGGCATAGTCGGCTGTGGCGAACTGGTCGCCATCGACGAGGCAGGATACGGTGCGTGCAGCGACATGCTTAAAGTTGGCGGGCACGGCGCCGTGGTTGTGGCGAACAGACCTGACACGGGGATCGATAGTGTTGTGGGTCGTGAGGGTTGCGGCGAAGTTGAGAACGGATTCGGCCTCCTGCACAGCAGTGATGACGCGAACATGTGAGGAAGGGGGTTCTTGCAAGCGAGTCGCGTGTAGAGCCGGATCACGCTGCGCAAGGCGAGATGGCGGGGTCAGCGACAGGGGCATGCGATGAGAAACGGCAATGCTGACCAAGAGTTGCTCCGGCCTGAACGGGAACTCGATCTCGTGCTCGGCGATGATTCGAGCAGTCGCTGTGTCGCGCAAATGCCAAGCGAGAGTATGTCAGCTCAATCGCAGTGAAGAGTAGAGAAGGAAGTGCGGACCTGTCTCGTCTGCAGCTGCAGTGCCCTCTCCCTCTCCCTCTCCCTCTCCCTCTCGCATCCTATCCGCCTCTCCCTCTCGCTGTTCCTGTCCCTCTTCTCGTCCCTCTATCGTTCCCTCTTCGTCTCCCTCGTTCATCCTGTCCGACTTCCACTTTCGCCGCATCCTCAAGTTGTGCGCTGCGCTCTTCGCCTTCTTCCGTGCCGCCTGTTTCTCGCGTCGACTTGCGATTGCATCCCTCTTGAGCTCACTCTCCGCGGACCCTTCGAGACGCTTCAGCGTCGTGCGCTCCTTGAGGTTGCTGCGTTGCCTACCTTCGACGATCCAGGTGTAGAACGAGCCTGGAGCGTGACGCTCGCGCTCTTGCATTACCTGACGCAATTTGACCTCCATCTTGAGTTGCAAGAGGTCGTTGAACTCACTGGGGGGAAGGAGGCGGTGTCCCGGGTGCCCTTGCATCGCTTTGAGAATCGGGACGAGGTAGGGGGAAGTCTCGTCGACAAAGTGGAGGGGTTGCGCCGGCGCAGCTGGCTGGTCAGGAGGAGGGAGGAGTTCTCCTTGACGAATGCGGTAAAGAGCCGCAGGAAGAGAGGTGGTAAGGAGCGAGCACTTGGCATCGCGGATCGCGTCGTAGAGATGGGGAATGCCCATCGTGTTAAGGATTTGTTGGAGTTGTGAGTAAAGCTCGAGAGTGAGGTAGAGATTGCTTGAGCGTGAAGTGTGGTCAAGGTAGAGGGGGGAACGGGTGGTCTGGTGGGAAGAGGAAAAAGCACAGAGCGCGCCGAACGCTAGCCTGTGTTCCCCTTTGTCCTTCCTCCTCGGCAAGGCCGACGTGCTGGTCCTTCTTTAGGTCCGCTACACGGGATCCCGCTTCAAAGGCGATTAGCTTTCTGACAGATCATGGGGTGTCTTTGGCTGTTTGCCTCGGAAAACTCGTGCTACTGTACGTGAGTATGTCCTTTCCCCGACTCAGGCTATACAGAGTACAGTTTGGTTGGAATGACCAGTATATAACCAACAGCTTTGAACGCTATCTTGCAGAATTTCTGTCTCTCTCTCTCTCTTTGCCTTTTTCCTCCCGGCTGTGGCTTTTTCGGGCTGTACCGACTCCCGAGGCGGTGTTGAATGGCTCCTGGCCGAATAGAGTTTTCGCGCACACCCGAAATTTTCTGCGTCTTCTTCCTCGGACGTCTTTGTCCTTCTCGTCCGCGTCTTCCCCGCATACGTCAGCTGCTCCGAGCTCGATCCTCGTGCCCGCAGACAAGAGCGTCGGCTCTGCCTTCTGAAAGCAAGGACCAGTCGCTGGCTACATAGTCACGCTCTGCGCTCATGGTCGTGACATGCCTGTACTCTCGACCCGAACAAGGTGTCCAGTTCCAGAGCCGAAGCGAAAGTACCATAGTAGCAGGCTGTATTCGGATTTACGTCTGAAAGGTCCGTGCTATCGAGGAGCTGCGGACATGACGTGAAGATACGGGCTATGCACCGCAAAATCAGCTGACCGTTCGAGTCATGGGGTAGGGGAGCTTGCGCGAACCAGGGGACGCGGGGGTGAGAATATGCGGACGCGGATTGCAAGGAGCCAGCCCGTCCGTCTTCTCTCTCTCTTCTCTTTTTTTCACTGCCTGCCTCCGCCCCCTCCTTTGCGAGTTGCCGCGATACATTCGCCCTCGCACCTCATCTCTCGTCTTCTACGGAGACGGGAGGTGCAACAGAGTGAGTGACGCTTTCCTCCGCGCTCTTCCATGTGCTCGACCCGCTGACTTGATTGCGATGATCTACAGCCCCCCGAAGCACTCTTCGGATTACGAGGCGACAGGATCGACAAGCTCTGATGCGGGTACGTCAAGTACTGTCCCCTAGACTGTGCAAGCCAAGCTTACGCCTTTTGCCTCACAGCGTGGTGCAAGAAACGGATTCCTTGAGTGGAAATCGGCAGCCCATTCCGAGGGAGTTTGTCGCGAGCAAGTCCTACCTCGTCGAAACGTTTGACAGGCCTTTCGCTGACAATGACTCTTGTCGATGCAGGTGTCGGTCTCGACGGAAAATTTTCATCCCGTGCCTTGACACGGGATAGGTCTAAAAGTGCCTCCGGGCTGACCAGACACAGAGGCGGGGATGAAGACTCGCTTTTTTTTGGCTAGTTGATCCGCTGAAATGTCGAGATCAATTTCAGCCAAGTAAAATTGTCATGTGCCTCTTCAAACCTGGCTTGATAGCGCTGAGGAACATTGCCTCTCGGTTTGTATGAGAAAGGGAAACGGTTAGGCGCAGACGAACTTGATTAGACTTTTTGTATGCGAAGTTTACTTGGCGACGAAACGGCGAATCGTTGAAGTTCCCTCTTCTTCATCGATTCACTTACCCGTACTCGCTCGTCAGCCCGCCTTGTCTCGTCGTTTTTCACTTTGATCAGATGAGGCGTCTAGCTTTCGTGGGGTATGAGCTTGGTGCGATCATCGGGTCTCAAGCGGAAGCAATCGAATGGCTTGAATGGGCCCTGAAGCTCGTGCCAAAACCGCATGCCGAGCCTGACCATGCGCTCGAGGCAAGCGGCTGTATACACGGCTTCCATCAAATCTTTTCTGACTGGGTTTCGCCATCTAGATCGCAATTCGGAAGGCTCTTGCAGTATCCTACTCAAAATTGGCAGAGTCGGACAGCACTTCAAGGGCCATTGCAAATCTCAGGGCACTCGACGTAAGCTCGTGGAATGATCAGTACTTTCGAGAACTTGACCGACGCGGTTGGCAAGTCTATCGAGCCTTGCTTCTCCAACAAGCGTCAGCTTGTCAAATGCATCGTCGATCGCGACAGCCCGGCGGTAGAAATCGTCAATGGTGAGCTTCTTTGTATGTTCTTGGGAATGTACATCGCCGACATCCTCTCTTCGACAGCATTTACACTACTCATCCCGGATGTTCTCGCCTCGGAGGAGCAAGGTCTGCTGTGCGTTCAATTCGCACTCGCGATCTTTCGATCGACTTGTAACCTGATCTTGCTATACGTTGTACATAGAATTGCAGCCGATATCCATCGTCTCGTCGAGAAAGAGTCAGTCCTGGTCAACAATTCCAAGATGCTCCGCGCTCACCGAGATTCGCACGTTGCGCTCAGCAACAGTCGCGAGTTGCGCCTTCATATCACCACCTCGCTTGCCAAGGCAGCCCTAAAAGACGGAGTCGAATCCGCCGAGCGACTTGCCAGTCTCACTCGATTTCTCCAGCAGCTCGCAACCATGATCATCCTCATTGTCAAACCCCCTGACCTCAAGGATTTCACCGCTCTTCTGGATGTAATCGAGCGAAGTAATTCGGTTTACTGGGTCGAATACGCTCTAGACATCATGATGCTGACGGGTTTTCAGGTGCGCCGGACTTGCGCTTCGCTCCCGACGCCGCCTTTCTCGTGGCAACATATGTGCAAGCGATCGTGTCGAGCTTGGAGCGCACAAATTCCGAATCGACCGCTTGGATCGCTCTTTTGCTCAAGTCACCGTTTGCTTGCCTCGAAAGACAGTTGCTGGCTCAGATCGCCAGGTGAGGAGCACGCTTTCCATTTTGTTCTCAGCAATGCATGAGCTGATCTCGTCGCGATTTCCAACAGATCGACGGCGCGAAGACTCATTCAAACCAAAGATTTCGACGCGGCGAGCAAGCTTCTTTGCACATGGTCGGCACAGGATTCAGATGCTCGGGTCGACTTGCTCATCTACCTCACTGCTCTTGCCAACGCCGACTGGGAACTTGGCTCGTTGCCTTTTTCATCTTTGCGCATGCAACCTGTGCTGATTTTGTGTCACGCCGACAGCGATCACCCATCTGAAAAGAGCTTGCTCCGCCAACAATATGTCGCCTCAGCTGCTTGTCTGGGCCGGTCACCAGGCCAACGAATACAATGCTGAAGATGTCTTTGCCTTTATCCTGGTTAAGCTTGTCAATGCCGCGCAGGAAGATGGACCTATTGACGGAGTTGACGCTCTAACAGCCGCCCGGCAAGTCTTCCTCTTGCACCACGGCGTTCATCGATCGCTCACTGACATACAATTCGAGCGTTCTTCAGACTCCTCTTCAGACTCACTCTCGAAAGAGTGCTCTCCTCTCCTCACGAGTCGGTCCAAGCCACCTCCGCCTAATTCTATCTCTCGCCTGAACACGCTGCCTTCGATTGACAGGAACGAGGAGCAAGCATTCCCTCCGCTGTTTTCATGTCTCGAAACGAGTGCGTTGTCGGAGCTGATCTCTTGCCACCGCTCGAATCTTTTAACCGCGGTTGTCGTAGTTCTCAACATCGCAAGAATCGCCGTTGACGGCGACGAGCTACCGAAAGACTTTGCGAGAGGTCTCGCATGGGTCCGCATGTCTGGTAGGATCCATTCACGAGGTCGGAGTATTGGGCAAAACTGATCAGAGCCGATTGAAAGCAGCGCTCGAAGTTTGCAGCAACATGGCCACAAACTGGAACCCTTCATCGGTCGCCAGATTTTTCGAGATTGTCGCGTTGATCGTCGAGTTAGAGCAATCAATTTCCAACGCCGATCCCGAGCTTGTCTCGATCATGCATGCGTGCCGTATTGCGTCCATCACCGTAGAAGCGACTCGCCTTCGAAAGCTTGCATCGCAGGACCAAGAACGGGTCGGTTCCGCAACTACTTTTGCATCTGGAGAGGGCTGACATGTCGTTCGTAGCTCCGAGGTTACGAAACAATCGTGTCTAACCTAGGCGATCAACGCTCAGAGCTATTGCAAGATGAGAAATCCTATCAAGGGCACCAGATTGAAGCGGATCTAGCGCGATACTTGGAAGTTTCGAAGCTCCTGGAAGCCGAAGCGCAAATCGCGCTGGGACAATGGCATTCCCTGCGCACGCTGGTCGAGGTGAGCCATAACTGGATATCTGATCTATGCTCTTGCCTCTCACCGTCGCTGTCGCAAGCTGCAGGACACGCTTGCATCCGGGAGTCCTCAACTCCTCTTGCTACGACTCATCGCCGACAAGGTCGCAACTACCCCTGAGTGCCCCTACGAAGTTCTACGATACATTTTCGGCAAGACTCTCGCGCATTTGTACTCCAGCCACGCCTTGGACAGGTTCGTTCGCGGGTTCCTCTTTTGCCTGGTCGGAAATTTGACCCATTGTCGACAGTGCGCAATTAGCTATTTGGCTGAGATTGATGATCGTCACGCTGCTCGAGAGAGAGCCGAAAGACGCCTTTCAGTACCTCGAGAACGCGAAGCAACTAGTGCAGGACAATTTGGTGAGTTCGACGATCTCACGGCATCAACCTTGCGCAGAAATCCAGACTCAGTATTTGCTTCGCATTTCAGCTCACGTACCCTGCCGAGGAGCTTTCCTGGTGAGACTCACAAATCTACAGACTACCTTCTGTCTTGGCTGACAGTTCCGCTTCAGGCTGATCTCGACCGCCTGGGATCAAGGTGAGTCTTTATACTCTGTCCATTTGGGCTCGACGTAAAGCTGATTCTTCGTCAGGATGACAGGAATCGAAATCTACTCTGCTTGCAGGCCCGATGATCCAGCGCTCGACGGCTTGGAATGGTGTCTGATTGCCTTTGAGCTCGCGAACTTGTCTTCAGACCATATGCTCGCTCATCAGGTCAGTTAAATTTCTTCACTTTCCATTAGCGAGTATACAGACTGACATGACGAGTTTATTCCTGCAGCTCGGAGGATGGATCGATAAGCTCAAGCAAGGCAGAGTGGCTCGTTCCAATGATTCACAGCTGCATGAGGAGACAGCGCCAGGAGCAGAAGATGATGTTTTCATGGATCAGACGTCATGATTACCCAGCAAGACGAAACCCAGGAACCGAATGTACCGCTTGAAACATTTTTCAATCACGTTGCAGAAAGCTTGACAGTTGTTTTCAGTTTCTGTCAGTTTACATCTGTTGATTTCTCTCGCCAATCGAAAACAAAGTAGTGTCTTTGAGTTTCGAGTTGGTTCTGGCAACAGAGAAACGGCTGTCGTGAGCCCGAGAAAAAGAGGTCGGATCGTAGGCAATCGTTCTCGCTTGCCTACTTAGCCCCTCCCCGACTAGTATATTTCACATGACCCTTAGCTGAAAAAAGGACGAATGGAAGCGAGCAAAAAGAAGCAAAACATAGGACCAGTTTGTCGTGTTCTTTTCCTCTACGAGAATATAAGACGGACTAGTATTGGCAACAATTCAATCGAGAAATGTACTGATCACGCGTCGAAACCATTTTTCCCATCAACCAGCCCTATTCTTGCCCTTCTGTGTGATCGTCGTCTGTCGTGGGTTGTGAGGGTTCATCGATCTGTCTCGGCCAGTAACTGAAACAACTTCCAAACGTGATCATCCTTGGTAAAGGCGGTACACGATTCCCATCCGAATCACGTTCTTCATAACTCTTGGCCATTCGTTCGTTCAACCTCGCTCTCATATTATCCTGTCATTATTTTAAAACCACGAAATGGAAAATCAGCCCCATCGAGTTGTTAAAGACACTTTTGAATTCTTTTACCTCGTATCGATTCATCCATCCCACTTGTTCGTACAGGTCGATCGATTGTGATTCGGCTTCGATCCTCGCTTGTTTCTCTCGTTGACGTTGTAAAGCGAAATTGCGCAATTTCTGTTCGTATGGAATCTCGGGTTCGATCCTTTTTCAAACAGGACAAAAATCAGTTCTGCCTCTTTCGCGATGAATGAGAAGAAAGAAAGCAAAGTGTACGGTTTTGGATCAGAGATCTTTTCGTCTGTGGTGATGGATGTAGCAGGTGGTAGGGGTGCAGGAGGTTGTGGGTTCTTCTTGATCGGTTTCGTTTTCTGAATTGGGATTTGAATGACTCTTTCATTAGGTTTTCTGTTCCTTGACAAATCAGAGATCAAAACTTACCGAGAGATAACCTCCCAATCGAAATCCAGGTGTCTTGTCGGTCCCTACTTTGTTCACAACAGGTCGCTTCTGTTGAGGACCAGGTATCGAGTTTGGAGCATCTCTTGGTTTCAAAGTTGAACCAGGTTGTTGTTGTTTCTTGTTCTTGAGCAAGTCTTTGATTTTGTCGGTTGGACTCTCGACAGCACTTGTGACAGGAGTGTTGGAACCAGTTACAGGAGAGTTGAGAAGAGGAGTAGGAGAGTTTGTGGTTGGAGGTGGAGCAAGTCGGGGTCGTTTCCGTTGTGGACCTTGAGTATGACCCGTCGACGAGTTCAAACTTTCGACGACGGCTGGTTCCGATTCCTGACCAGTCGTGACGGGTTCGACATCTTGTGATTCTACAACTTTGGGACCTCTCCGTTTCGAGGGTGTACTTTTTGAGGGAACCGCCTCCGCTGAAGGAGCGACTTCTGGAAAGAGTTGATCCTCCAACGAAGTGGTAGATTGAGTAGTGCGATTCGAGACGATGGGAGATGCGGGTGCGACGAGTGCCGCAGGTTCCTCGGAAATAGCAGCTGAGATGGGAGGGCTCTGTTCCGACACTTCAGACAGTGGGGATGAGCCTGTTGCTGAAGGGGAACGCTGTGGTGCGGTTCGAAGTCGAGGTGGAGCGGTTGAGGTCGGTGGTGGTGCAGCGAGAGGGAGACTAGGCAGCGAAGGCAACGTCGGGAGGGTGGTCTCGTCTGAAGGAGCTTGTTGCTGCGCCTGGCGCCTCCGAGTCGATCGGGTCGACATGGCCGAGTTTGATGGGCAAGGGAGAAGATGAGGAGGGGAGAGAGATCAAGCGAGAAAGCGAGTTGCGCGCGCGTTGCTTCTTTCTCGCGCAACCTCTCCCGACGCGACTACCGCATCCGACGCGTTGTCTCACGCGACTGGACAGAGGATGGCGACCCACGCGACCCCGCCAACGCTCGCGCAGACGCAAGAGACGCTCAGGGGCGTGTTAGGTAAACCTCCACCACCACTCGCTTGGCCTTGCTTCCCGCATGTCTACTGACTCGCCGAATCCATCCTCTAGGTCGTATCCAACAACTGAAAGCACAGGGTCACACGCCCGAATCAAACGGCGAGCTCAACCAGCTGACCAAACTCGTGCTCGGCTACCAACTCAAAGCACACCAACAACGCCAACAACAACAACAACAGCAACAGCAGCAGCAACAGCAAGCGACCACGAATGCAACAGCTCCGAACGGTGACGCCGCTGCGACTGCAACCAGTTCTCGCTCGCCCTCACCTCCGATCGTCTCGTTCACACCTGAACAAGTCGCCTCGCTTCGGTGCCAGATCCTCGCGTTCAAGCTCCTCTCGCGCAACCAACCCATCCCTTCTTCCCTCCAACTCGCCCTCTCGTCCCCTCCAGAAGCGATCAAGTTTGTCGCGCGTCTCCCCACTGCCGCTGCCGCTGCCGCTGTGACTGCTCCCAGTACCGAGATCGACTTTGATCCCGCACACGAACAACGTCTCGCAACTGAAGAGAAACAACGACAACTCGCACTCGAAGACCCAGTCTCGGTCGTCGAAGACCCAACTTCACTCGTGTACCCTTTCAACTCGTTCCTGACACCACGTCAAATCCTCACCACTTCGTCCGAAGGTGCTCTCGAACGCAAAACTCTACTCGTGCCCACTCTCTTACCTCATGGACTCGACGCCGAGACGATCCTTGACGAACGCAACCGGTACATCGAAGCACGCATCCAACTGCGAATTCGAGAACTCGAAGACTTGCCCGCGAACCTAGGACAAACCGACTTGTCTTCCCTCGATCCCGATTCCAACTCGAACACCGACCTCGCTTCAGCAAAGATTCGAGCTTTGATCGAACTCAAATCGTTGAACCTCGTTTCGAAACAACGTCAATTGCGACAACAACTCGTCGCATCCCTCGAACCGGCCACTTCCCTCCTCCTCCCCGTCGATCGAACCTTGTTTCGTCGTACTCGCAAACAAACCCTACGAGACGCACGTCAGATGGAACAGAGTGAGAAGAAACAAAAACTCGATCGAGAACGCAAAGCGAAACAGAAACATTTGGACCACTTGCAAGAGATCACATCCCATGGTTCGAAACTCGCGATCGCCCATTTGACCCATCGATCGAAATTCCTCAAGTTGGGCAAAAGTCTCGTCAAGTTTCATGTCGATGCCGAAAAGGAGGAAGCGAAACGAGTCGAACGCGTTTCGAAAGAACGTCTCAAAGCGCTACGAGCTGATGACGAGGAAGGATACTTAAAATTGATCGACACGGCGAAAGATACCCGTATTACGCACTTGTTGCGTCAAACCGATTCGTTCCTCGATTCCCTCGCAGCTGCAGTCGCAGTACAACAGAACGATGCGATTCAATTCGAACAGGACGCTTCGGGGATCACAGCCACGACGACTGAACAGGCGGGAGAACCTGAAACGGTCGACGAAACGAGGTTCGGAGCTCAACCCGTGTTTGCCGATGAAAATGAAGAAAAGAAGGACAAGGACAAGGACAAGGTGGATTACTACAACGTTGCGCACAAGATCAAAGAAACGGTTACGAAACAACCGACAATCTTGATTGGAGGAGAATTGAAGGGGTACCAATTGAAAGGTCTCGAGTGGATGGTCTCGCTGTACAACAATCACGTCAACGGTATCCTCGCAGACGAGATGGTGAGTCACAAAATTATACCATCATCTTATTGGGTCTGTGACTCACGCTTCAAGGTTATGTAAAGGGTCTCGGCAAGACGGTACAAACCTTGGCGTTGATCACCTACCTGATTGAACACAAGAAACAACCTGGTCCTTACCTCGTGATTGTACCCCTCTCGACCATGCCAAACTGGATCTCCGAGTTTGAACGCTGGGCTCCTTCAGTCCGCATGGTATCGTACAAGGGTACACCGACTCAACGCAAAGCGGCTCAACACGAGATCCGACAGGGCAACTTCCAAGTCTTGTTGACGACGTACGAGTACATTATCAAGGATCGACCGTTGCTCGCCAAGATCAAGTGGTTGCACATGATCATTGATGAAGGACACCGCATGAAGAATGCCGAGAGTAAATTGAGTTTGACCTTGACGACTTACTACAGTTCGAGGTATCGATTGATCTTGACCGGAACCCCTCTCCAAGTACGTTCTAAACTCTCTCAGTCATACTTCTGACCGGCACAAGGAACCCAACTCACCACGTTCCAATCGTTCGCAGAACAACTTGCCCGAGTTGTGGGCCTTGTTGAACTTTGTCCTGCCCAAGATCTTTGGATCGGTCAAGTCGTTCGACGAGTGGTTCAACGCACCATTTGCCAACACGGGAGGACAAGACAAGATCGAGATCAACGAGGAAGAATCGTTGCTCATCATCCGACGTCTGCACAAGGTCTTGCGTCCGTTCTTGCTCCGTCGATTGAAGAAGGATGTCGAGAGTGATTTGCCGGACAAGGTCGAACGCGTCATCAAGTGCAAGATGAGTAGTTTGCAGATCAAGTTGACGAAACAGATCAAGGAACATGGCATGATCTTTACCGACATGGCAAAAGACGAAGACAACAAGAAGAAGGCGACGGGGATCAAAGGTCTTCAGAACCAAATCATGCAGTTGCGAAAGGTGAAGTTGGTTCCTTCTTCTTCTTGGGATTCACCAAATACTGACCCGAAGATGCTTATTCGCAATCGACAGATCTGCAACCATCCGTTCTGTTTCGAGGCGGTCGAGAGATCGATCGATCCTACTGGACTCAACAACGCGACGTTGTACCGAGTAGCAGGCAAATTCGAATTGTTGGATCGCATCTTGCCGAAACTGTTTGCGACGGGTCATCGAGTTCTCATGTTCTTCCAAATGACGGTAACTCTTCCTCGATCTATACCCTTTTTTTCCCCGCCCAGAGTCTAATTGAGAGTGATTTGGGTTAGACGGTCATGACGATTTTCGAAGACTACCTCAACTTTCGTCGAATCCAACACTTGCGACTCGACGGTACGACCAAACACGAAGATCGTTCTTCGTTGCTCAAACTGTTCAACGATCCCAACTCGCAGTACCCAATCTTTATCCTCTCGACGAGGGCGGGAGGGTTGGGATTGAACTTGCAAACGGCCGACACGGTCATCATTTTCGATTCCGATTGGAACCCGCATCAGGATCTCCAGGCTCAAGATCGTGCTCATGTAAGAGTCGACACCAAGACGCTCTCGTCGTCTACTTTTCGAGGACTTGATAATCTGACAAATTTGGTCGAGATGACTATACACAGCGTATTGGACAAAAGAAAGAAGTCAGGATCTTGAGGTTGGTGACGGAACGTTCAGTCGAAGAACACGTCATGGCTGGTGCAGCGAAAAAGATCGAGATGGACAAAAAGATCATTCAAGCTGGAAGGTACGACAACAAGTCGACTGCCGAAGAACGAGATGCTTTCCTCGTAAGTTTTTTGAAGCGACAACCAGAACTCATCTGCCTTGGCGAGATTCCCAAAACATGTGACTGACGACTTCTTTCGCACAGCGAGCATTGTTGGAAGCAGACGATGAAGAGAAAGAAGACGACGACGATGCTGACGAAGCCGACATTCTCAACGAAGCGATTGCTCGTACTGAAGAAGAACGAGCCTTGTTCCGTCAGATGGACATTGATCGTCGAAGGGCAGAAGAAGGTGCTTGGGTCGCTGCTGGCAACACTGGCAAATTGTACGTCTCTCTCTAAATCCCTTGAGAACGCGAGACCTGTCGCAAAGAGAGGAAAAATTGCAAACGCTTACTTTTCTTTTCTTTGGTAGCCCGGAGCGTTTGATCCAAGAGTACGAGTTACCCGAAGTGTACAGGATGGAGCATGCAAAGGCAGTCGTCGAACCCGAGGAACAACCTGAAGGCAGTTCGCGAAGAAGGAACGCGGTACAATACGACGACGGTATGACGGAAGAGCAATGGTTACAAGTACGCATCACTTCCACCACTCTGTTTGCACATCTTACTCGAACACTACTGACAAGGCTTTCTTTCTCTAGACTATGGAGGAAGACGAGGATGGTGGAGGCAAGAGAACAAGAGGATCTCGCAACAAGAAAGCGGCATCGGTCAAACCGAGCGAGAGCGGGTTTGGAAGCGATTCGGACGACGACACGGATTCACGGAAACGGGGTCGAGACGATGACGGAGCTTCTTCGATAGCCGATGCACCGGGAGGGGTGAGTCGATTTCCTTTGTTCCGTTCAGAGTTGATATGAAACTGCGTGCTCACGCCAGCTCATGTCTGTGTGTTGCAGAAGAAACGCACGATTCAGCTGTCTCCGTATCAGCAGCAATTGGCGGCTTGCTTCGAGCTGATCTTGACCGAAATGGAAAACCTTGACAACGTGTGTCCACCTTCTCTCTCTTGGATCGTTTCGCTTGTGCTAATTCGCATATCGTGCGATCGACTTAGCCGACGTACGGCCATCAATGTACCGGCTTGTTCAACGAGTTGCCCAACAAGCGAGATTACGCCGATTACTACCTCCTCATTCGCAACCCGATAGTAAGCAACATTCCGTGCTCTTGAGCAAGCCGTGACCTTTGCTGATCCAGGTCGGAGAAATAGTCGCTCAAGGAAATCAAGAAAAAGATCAACAAGGGACTGTACCCGGATTGCAACGCATTCGCAAGCGACATCTACCTCATGCTGCAGAACGCGACAACTTACGTAAGTCGTACTCTGTCGTGCTCTGCGCTTCTGCATCAACATGCTGAACGATGATTGTTCTGTTTGTGCTACAGAACGATGAAGGCAGCGTGAGTGGAAACGTTTTACAGTGCCGAATTGTTCTCTCCCCGAGTCAACATGTACTGATCCACGATGAGGTGTTTCCAGATTGTCTACCAAGACACGCTGTTGCTACGTCAAGTGTTTGATGCGGCATGGGCCAAGTTCGTGTACAACGGTCAACCGATCGCGGTGTGGCAGGCACAGCAGCAGCAGCTCCAGATGCAACAGCAACAGCAGGCTCAAGCGCCTGCTTACTCTGCTCAGCAGTTGCAGTACCAACAACAGCAGCGTAGCATGTTGCCGCAACCCCCTCAACAGTATGCTGGTGGTTACGCTCAGCAGGCGCAGCAGCAGCCTCCGCCAGCACCTTCTCACGGTTACTACCAACAACCTTCTCGCTAGTGCTTTGTGTTTGTCTGATCAGGGTGTCTCTATGTTTTTTTGAAGTAGACTGTGCTTGTACATGATGCTTTTTGGCTGCAAGGAAGTCAGAGCGAGAGAACGCATGCGTTAGCGCACCCCTATATTGCGGAGGATCGATGTCATCGATTCGATACCGCTCGCTTGTGCCCGCAGATTTCGGTCGAACTTTCTCGCGCTCCTGAGACCGAACACCCGAATCGCGCTAGATCCAGTGCTTGTGAGTGCTCGTCCCTCAGACTCTGACAATTACAAGCCTCGAGCGCAGCGACGACCTAACACGTGTGATTGGCGGATTCCAACAGTTTCATCTGCAACTCGCTCTCGCTTGTCCCTCTGTCTCTTCTCTCGACTCGACGTGACTCGCCCACTACCCGCACCTCGAAATCAGAACATGTCTCAAGACGCACCGAGCAAGAAGGCGACTGCGCCCATTCTGTACGGATTCAACACGACCGACTCGCTGTCCGAAGGTCTCGCTTCGTTCGTCCTCGCCGCACAGGACGAGGCACTCAAGAAGCAGTCGACTTTCAAACTCGCCATCTCGGGTGGATCCCTGCCCAAAGTGCTCGGCAAGAACTTGATCGAGCGTAAAGACGTCTCGTGGGACAAGTGGTGCGTCTCACCCACCTACCCCTCATCGTATCGCATCCATATTCAGGGCTACCGATTGACTGATCACTCATGTACAGGGAGATCTTCTTTGCCGACGAACGAGTCGTCCCTCTCGACCACGAGGACTCGAACTTTGCGTTGAACGATGAACACTTGTTCTCGAAAGTTCCGATCCCGCGTCAAAACATTCACGTGATCGACACGACCAAATTGGATGACCCGGAAGCCGTTGCCGACGATTACGAGAAGCAGCTCGTGGCGGCGTTTGTCGGTTCGAGTTCGATCGCGTTCCCGAGATTCGACCTCATCCTGCTCGGTATCGGGTCAGTTCCCTTTCTCAGCTCATCGAAGAGAGACCGAAGAACTGACGCTTGTGACCCTTTTTTTCGATTGTAGACCTGATGGACACACGTGCTCGCTCTTCCCGGGACACCCGCTCTTGAACGAGCAAGACGGATGGGTCGCATGGCTCGACGACAGCCCGAAACCTCCCCCAACTCGTATCACGCTCACGTACCCAGTCCTGAACCACGCACACCGAGTCGCGTTCGTCTCGACTGGAGAAGGCAAGCAAGAGATCATGGAGAAAGTGCTGGATCACCCCGAGGAAGGATTGCCGAGTAGTCGAGTCAAGGTCATCTCGCCAGGACGGGTCTACTTCTTCTCGGACGACGCTGCGCTCAAGTGAGTCTCGTCGGTTTTTTCTCTTGAAAGTCGACCAAGCTGATACTGATTGTTCTTTGGCGTCGCAGGACGGTCAAATACGAACGCACCGAGTTCCAATCGAATTTCAAGCTGTAGATAACTGAAATATCCAAGCTCCTCTCAAAGAAAGCACAACGAGAAACCGACGTGGTACAAATGTTGAAAAATATCGTCCAGTTCCGCTTTTCTGTCTTCCCCTTCCGTTCACCTCTTATACATGCACATTCTCCTATCCTCCCCATGGTCTCTCTCTTGCTCGTCGCGCGTAGTTCTTTCTTTTGAAGTAGTAGGCCTCCTCTTTCTTCTTTTTTCACCATGGTTTTCTCGTGCTGTTTCTCTTTTTTGCGAGAAATGCGCGTTTCAAATAGACTATCGTTCTCACGTGAGTTTTACCTGATATCAGAAGCACACAATCACAACGTAACTTTGCAAAATAGAAAAGATTGAACGAAAGGACCGGAAACGAAAACAAAAAGGTAGGAACAAACGAAAAAGGGGAATACCAAATCAGGAGTACTGAAGACAGCGAAAGAGGGGAACAAACAGAAAGAAAAGCAGGTTGGGGCCATGTGTATGAAGAAAAGAGAGGAAAATGAGCAAGTGGTGCAACCTAGACCCAAGAAGAAAAAAGAGACAAGAAGAACGATGATGGGGTATCTGGTGATCGAGGGTGAGCCCACCGATAGGCGGAGAAAAAAGCACGAGAAGAGCGGGGAGGGCAGGGAATAGAATAGATAGATGGGGGCAGCTTTCCTTGTTCCGAAGGGGTTTTCACAGAGGAGATCGGGGGGTCGAGTTTAGGTATCAGAAGCAGAGGTGCTGGCAGGCAGAAGCGGAAGAGATCTTTGTTGCGACGAGGACGAAGACCCCGAAGCGCCTGGTTGATCGAACAAGTGATCGGCGTGATCGCACAGGATCTCGACAATCTTGGCTTTCGGGCCCATGTCGGACCATTCTCGAGCGGCAACCGCAGAGCGAAGGACAGTGGCTGAAGTGAACAATTTGTTGCATGTGAGTCCAGGGAGGACGGAAGGGAGAGAGGGGTGAAGGGGTACTCACGACCAAACACGACTCCGAGATTGGCCGAGGTCATCTTGTTTTCGGCATTCTCGAGTTGAACGCTACATATGCGACGAGCGTGAGCTGATTGATCTGCTGTTTGGTTCAACGATAAACTTACCGTTGGAGATGTTGGAATAGGACTTTGGCGGTCTGGAAGTGTACTGGAGGGAGCTTGTGCAGCGCGACCTCGAGCGCTGCCAGGCGACTTTCCAAATCTTGGAGCTCTATTTGACCAAAGGAAGAGTGTCAATGTCGAGGAAAGGGCAGTGAAAGGGAGAAAGTGGTGGAATACTGCAAACGCACCTGCGGCAGCAACAAACTCTTCGTGCAGGTCATGCGTGAACAGAGGGTTCGGTAGAGCCCGGAAGTAGTTCTTCATGCAACTCGTCACTGCCGCGAGATCGTTGAACTTGTCGCGATCTTGCAGGTCGAAATCTTGCTTGCTTTCAAAGTGCTGCGTAATGAGTTTCGTCTGACCCATTCCTCCCGTCTTGCGGTAGACTCCCTCGTAGGTCATTCCTGTCGATCAGCCACCAGTCAGCGCAATACTAACAGGAAGATGCCTGATGGGTGCTCGACATACCGTAGGCCTCGACAGCTTCGATGCACTTGGTCACGACGAGAGGGATTTCGCGACCTTCAGACTTTGCTTGCAGAATCTGTAGGAAGCCTAGCGTAAGTACATACATACCACTGATAGCAGGGAGAGCGGATGCTCACGAGATCCCCTCCAAAGATTGGAGGTCCACTCGGGGTGAAATTGAGCGTGTCGTCCTGGTTTGACGGAGGTCCGCTCGATCCGCATCCGCCCTGCAGGTATCCAGAGCATTTCGCGTGGGCATATGAGCCGCAATCTTGATGCAGATCATAGGGTCATCAGCATTGGTATCAAGCTGCGGTTTGGATGGTCGAAAAAGGAACTCACGACCACATCGTACTTCGTTCAATCCCCACATCTTGTCACCGCAGTAATCGCATCGGACCGGCCGAAGGATGCTGACGGGTTGGAAGTTGTGTTTCTGTTCGACTGAGCCCTGTCTACCCAGAGTTGGCGATTTCGCGATCGGTACGGGGGGTGGCGGCATCGATTTCGTCGAATCTTGATGATGGTTGCTGCTGCTGCTGCTGCTGCTCTTGCCCTTTCCCCATTTGAACTTGTTGCGACTCGAAGCCTCGACCGCTTCCGGTTTCGCAAATCGGAACGAGTCACCCAATTCTGACGGAGACCCAATCACCCGCGCGGTTGCAAGAGGAGAACGACCTGCGCTATTTCCTGCTCCCGACCCGGCGGTCAAGGTGGACAATAGACTCGATCCGCTCGGCGAGTGAGCGTGACCGATCGTGGGGCGTCCATTCACCGCTACCGGGTTCGGTGAAGAGAGTAGTCGAAGTTTACTCGTCTGGTCCTGTAGACTGTCATATTGTCTCGTCGCTTCGGAATGCTTCTCGCTGAGATCGGCGTTGCGCATTTGCAGCGCTGCATTCTCTCCGAGGAGGTTGTCGCGAGACTGTTTCAGCTCTGCGAGTTCCCGGATGAGGTCATCCTTTTGCGACACGAGCGCGTTGATTTCGTCGCGATGGACGTCTTTGACCGTTTCAAGTCGGGCATGGAGCGCTTCGACTAATTCTTCGTGGGATGCGTGTGTCGAACTCGGTCTTTCGGCAGTCGAGGAGGAAGCCCTGCGCGCGAGAAACAGGAGACCGGATCTCAGTTACAATCTGACGAGAAATGTTGGAATTAAGACTCACTCGTCTTGACCTAGAGCAGCCAGTTCGGCAACTTGAGCGGTCGATAGGGCAACCTCGGTCTTCAACTGGCTGAGGTGCTTCTCCATGCCGACCACACTGTTCCGCAAGTCCTTCGAACGTCGCTTAAGGGTCTCCTGTTGTTTTTGTTCCTGATCGACCTGTGCGAGTCGTTTCGCTTGTTCGAGGAATTTGGCGCGGAGAGTTTGCATCTCTTGCTCTGTCTCCCTGCGCGCAGCAACTTCCTTGTCGTACTCTTCCCGAGCCATATTGAATCCGTCAAACGCAGATCGAGAAGCACGCTGCGAAAAATTAAGAATTCAGCACATCCCCTCCATACTCTGAAAGCCCGTTCATTCTCATAGTGTCAACTCACGCGAAACGCATTGTATTTGCCCTGCAGGTCGTTCATCTCTTTCTTGGTGCCTTCCAACTCGCTCAACAGTAGTTCGACCAATTCGACATCGAGTCCATTCTGCAAGATGGAACTTTGTCCGTCTGAATCTCGTTTCGCGAGTTGAATCGATTCTCGAACTTTGCGAGCGACTTCGCTTTTGCCTCCACGTCCTCGTCCTCCTTCGAGTCCACCCTCTTCGTGTTCGTCCTGACTGTCGTCGTCATCATCATCATCTGCATCAGACAATGGCGACCGATGTTTGCGAGGGATCCGTCCTGCTGGAGAATCAAGGTGTTCTTGTTCGTCTTCGGCTGCGGTTACGATCGAAGGCAAGTCCTTCGGCACCTGCCCCTGCTGAGGGGATCCTGGGTGAGATCCAATGTGATTCAGGAACAAGAGCGAGTCGGGATCGTAGAATGACATCGATCCATGCAGTTTCTGTGACGAATCGAGCGAGTTGGAGAACCCGATGGGTCCTGTCGGAGGAGGAACGGTAGGGGAAGTTGAAGAGAGTGGTGGACTGGTCGGTGGAGACGAGAATCCAGCAGTCGCGTTCGTTGGAGGACTTCGTGTTTGGGAAGCACCAGAATTCGTCTCTTCCGTTGAAGCAGCAGTCAACGGTCTGTCTTCACTGACTGACGGTCTACCATAGAACCCAGAGCGTCGATTCGCAGCTTTGTCGACCCCTGACGGAGCCGAGAGAGACCCCTGACGAGAGCTCGCGCCCGAATCGAACGGCAGTTTTGGGCTAAGCGATCCGTCACCACCATAATACTGCGGTGGCCGGAACGCGTCGTGAGGGGCTCCTGGGGATGCTGGAGCCACTCCTTGGGGGTCGTTGAAGTAAGACCTCTCTCCCGAGGGTCGTCGACTCGACGACGCGGATTGGTCTCGGAGCGATTTGAGGCTCGGAGGATTGAGCGGTCGAGAATGCGGGTCGTCAGGGTTCAGGTTCGAAGGCGTACGAGAATGGATTGTGGGCGTGACGGATCGATCAGATGCGAGCGTGTTGAGTGATTGAGCCGAGCCGGATGGAGGCAAGTCGACCGAAGGACTATGCCGCGGAGCATCGCCAGGTGTCGTTTTGATCCGTCGATGGCTGGACGGGTCACTATTGAGAGAAGTACCGAGACCGTTCATGGGTGATGGGAGTAGAGGACGAATTGGAACGTGCGATTCATGGTGATGAGAGTGGTGTGGCAGCGGAGGTTCCGGTTCGTATTGTTGCGAAGTCGAAGCGAGGCTGTCTTTACTTTTCTCCCGATCCCGGTCTCGGTCTCGGTGTTCTCGTTCACCTTTGCTCCTACTGCTACTTTTCGAACTCGAACCTCCGACGGCCGAACTGCCATCTCCGCTTTTCTCTTTACGAGCTCCTCGGTTCTTCTTCGCCTCGGCGTGCTTGCGCGTTCTCGCAACTCGCTCGTTGTGACACGACATGCACCAGATGCCTTGCGTTGTTTTGGCAAAGATGAGCTCTTCAATCTTGTTCGAGCACGATCGACATCGGAAACATTCCGCATGGTACGATTCGTCACCTGGACAGCACGAGCCCGGATTCAGTGGATGGATACACTTCCAGAAGAGAGATATTGGCACGGACCTGTAACGATCGCTTCGTTGTGGATTGGTTTCGAACACACGCTGCAGATGTAAGAACAGTTCTCGCATACGGGACTGCCATCCGACAGCAGCAAAAGGTTCGTGTCGTGTTCTACAAGATTGTGACACTTGGCGCAACGGCTGCATGATTCGAATGGGTCAGCGGATTCTCTGAAGCACGCGCATGATCGTTTAAGAATACTCACAAGCTTTGGATCGCGAACAAAGCGTGAGATTCGTGCATCAAGTTCCGTCAGTCATCTGCGGGCAACCTCTGAATACTATGCAGCAGCCGCTCACCAATCAACGCTGCAATTCAAATAATGAACCAAGGTCTCGAGGTCAAATCATGGTCAAGCTCCTTGAAGGAGAGGGCTACTCACTGAAACAGGTATTTCCCAAAACTGACGACCGTATTGTCCTGAGTCTCTTCAAGGCCTTGTTTGCATGCTGTTAAACCCCCATTGAGCAGAAAATCATCCCCACGTCAGTAAATATCGGTGGTACTGAATTTCGACGGATGGAGTGGTTGGCACTGACCATTGCAAACGATCGAGTCGTTCGGAGAGGAAGGTAAATCGGGATCATTCAGTGGAAACTCCGGTGTCGCCTGATGCGACGGCTGAGGCGACGACAAATTCATCGTTTTCGAAAGAACCGTCGTCGTTTAAAAGGTCGTTTTTCCGTTCGTGTTTGGTTTTTTTCCAAAGAGTTGCGCAGTTTTTGTTCGTTTCAACCTGTAGCGATATTCGGACAGGATTCTTAGAGTGAGCAAGGCGGGTTTGAGCGAGCAGTGAAAGTCGGGTTCTTTGGTGCTTCGAGTCGGCTGGACCTTGTATGGAAATCGTCGAAGATCTTCTATCGATGTTGCTGCTTCGCTGCACGTCGATGATTCGCTTCCGACGGAACGAGGATCCGAGGAGCAGGGATCGAGTTTGACGGGAACAAAAGAAGTGGTGGAGCGAAACGGGGAAGGGACAACTCTCGACGATTCGACGCGTTCCTGAAATCGCCAGTACCTCGTGTACGCGAGACTCCAAGTCTTGAACGTGACTGACGTGTTCCGAGCTAGGTTCGAGGGAGGGTGGAGGTCCGGGACAATCCCACGAGGGACGGAGGATGAGCGTATTTCCTATTCTTGTCGTTCCTTTGCTGAGTGCTGTACTGGAAGGACCGTGTCGATGTCTCGAGTACCCCCCTCTCCTTGGTAGCGCGCTTGTCGGTCCCGGAGTCGAGTCGCGTCGGATAGAGCGGGAGATGATTTAACACGTCCCTTATGCTAGCCTATATGCCGCATTTAAACCGATTAAAAGGGCTAATAATTACGGAAACCCCGGACAATACAAATAGCGCTCAGCGAAGACACAAAGAACGGGTCCATTGACTCAAGCAGCAAAGACCAATTAAGGGCAGCAAAAAAAAAAGTACACGATATTGGACTGTATCAACAACTAGTGAGAGCGAAAAAAAGGACTGATGAGGACACGAAAATTCAGACAAAGCGCGATGGGGTGTCAACCAGGGCGCGCAGCGGTGTATGAAGGAGCGTCGAGCTACCGAGACAAAGAAACGCCATGGGCGATAGCAGAAAGGGTCGAAAGCGGGGCCGGGAATTCTAAATGTTTGTGGTGTTTTGTGTGTTGGAGGCGGTGATCTCAAAATTGTGAAGGGTAAGCTGAACGAGAGGCCTGAGCATCTTCTGCCATGGCCGACTTGAGTGCTTGTCGTGCTGCTTCTTGACACGTCGCCTTGGCCTTCAATCTGGACACGTCGAACGAAATATGTCAGTCACGCAAATCTTGACGCAAACCGAAAAAAGATGGAGAGAGGTCACGTACTCGGAACAGAGATTGTCGAGATCGAACGTGAACGGAACAGTGTCGGGGAGGCCGCCGAAAGGACAATTGGGTCCTGCCAGCCCATACTTGCGCTTCATGTCTTCGTATCGCTCGGCATGCAACAAGCTCGACTTGAGCAGCTCGTTCGAGTCTGAAGGGGTCTTCGGTAACGGTGTTGACGATTGCGATGCTGGAGGCAAACTTTGGACGAGCGGGGAGGGCGACTTGATGAATCGCTTCATCGAGTCCTCAAACAGGAGGACATCATCCGCCGAAGTGTCTTGGAACAGCTGATCAAAGTCACCGAGAGTCGCGAGCGAAGCATGCGGCAGCGCCAGGTCGGCCAACGGGTCTCGGTACGTGGCGAAGAGGTCCTGCGGCGCCGAATCGGACGGTGGCGTGGTCACATATGCCGACGAAGAGCACGTCGACGCAGATGATGATGCGTTCGTGATGGCGGAAGGAGAAATGGGCGGTTCGGATCCAGCGGTGACGACGGGAGGCGTCGGTGGCATGGTCAAGCTACTGAGGAACGAGTTGTCGGCAAACGCAGAACCACTCGAAGTCGGCGGAAGCGAGGCGATCGTCGAAAAGTCGGGATAGGCAGCGGGGAAAGACGACGAGGGGCCGGCGCTTGAAGCGGCCAACGGCAGAGCCGAGCGAGATCCAGGCAAGTCGAACGACGAGTTGTCGAACGAGAAGGATGCGTTCGACGAGTCGTTTGAGGACGAGGAAGGACTGGTTGTCGGCAGGGGCGGTCGAGCAATCACGGGAGGCGGCGGCTGGAACGTTGACGAAGACGGCATCGTGGCCGAGTTGGTGACGTCCTTGTCGTAGCTGAACGAGAATGTCGACTCGAACACTTTGAGTCGCTCGTTCTCCGTCTTGAGCCTGTGAAGCATGCTCGCGAGGTCAGCGCTGCGAGCGAGCATTTGGAACAAGACGCGCGCTTTGACTCGGACTCACTGTTGGAGCAGCTGCTTGAGGGCCGAGTTCTCGGCTTCTGAATTGTTCGCTCGTTGCTCGAGTTCGCCAACCTTGTCTTCAAGCTCCTTGAGGTGCTTCTCCTTGCGCTCGCGGAAGTTGCGCTGAGCTTGGCGGTTCTGCGCCTTGCGTTTCTCCGAGGTCTTCTTCCCTGACTTCTTGCCGTCACCGTCTTCCTCCTCGGGTGATGCACCTGCGAAGTCGGGACCCAAAGCGAGCGCGCGCGAGCGAAGAGAGCCTCGTCAGTCCCTATCAAATCGCGCGCAAGAACGATCGACGGTGCGGGACTCACTCCTGGCAACGTCGCCGTCGACTCCGTCTGGGTGCGAGTGGTAGGCAGCTGCGTTTGTTCCAGTGCTCGATCTCCTGTCCTTGATTGCCTGTTGAGATGCCGGGCTGCCGCTCTTGCGCTTGTCATGCGGTTTCGGAATTGCGCCCTGACTCGCTTGCGCAGCAGCCGAAGTGCCGCCTGTCGAGCGTCGCGAGGCTGGGTTCGAGTGCGGACCCGTCGGAATCGACTGCGTACCATCTGAAGACGCTGGCGATGCGCCCGATGCATCGCTCGTCAGCTCTGGCGAGGACGGACTCGCGCCGTTCGTCGCGAGGAGCGAGCCGACTCCGCCGTCAAACACGGCGAGGTCGTGCGGCTGGTCGTTCGGGAACAGTTTCGCAGTGGTCGATGCGTCGAGGAACGAAGTCAGCGAGGCGAGATCTGTTTGTGACGCATTCCGAGTCAGTCGGACAAGTGGGAGAGCCCGCAGGCGAGAGGGGAACACGGTGAGAATGCCGCACAGTCATCGCCAGACTGGTTCGCGAGGAAGTCGGGAGCTTGCCAATCGAGTCCACTCATCGCGAACGGTCGATTCCGCAGGTCGAGGTGCGTGGTGAATGGGTAGATGGCATGGGAAATTTCTGCGGAGAGGCTCAGTCATCAGGCTCCTCTCTGCGCATACATTCACCCTGTCAAATCTCGGACTTTCCGTGAGCAATCAGAGTATTTTGACTCGACTACAGAGCTTGCGTTAGATGGGCTGCAAGGATACGCGCGAGCCTTTTCTGTCGCGAATATCCGAGACATTGACCCCTCTGCAATTCAGTCGGCGCGCGACGGCCTGCGCAGCGCGAGTTTCGGGTCGAGCCCCTCCAGCAACTGCCACTTCCTCCCGCTCAGCCAGTAGCCGGCATTGTGTGAACGCGAGTCTTGGCCTAGCGCTGCGATCCCGCCCGTTGCTCGTCTATCTCACCTCGGCACTGCACACACGACACCATCATCTCGCCGCTCCGATTCGAATTTGACACGACCCGACTCGACTCGACGACTGAAGCAACGACTGTAGCCTGTGAGGCGTCATGCGATTGCCCGGGCCCGACCTGATCGCCATGGACGCCGACACTGCGACCGCATCTCCCCGCCTCTCTGGCATTCGGCCGATCGTCGCTGCTTTCGCATCGTCTTCGCGCGGCGCACCATCGCCGGTCGAGCAGATCCGACAGTATATCAGCGAGATCGACGCACTGCGCTCGTACGAGGATGGCAGCGACATCCCGCAATGGCCGTACCCGAACGACCCGCCTCGGTATCCTCCAGTCCACGACGGTGACGGCGATGGAGGCGGATCTCTTCCGACCCTGTACCCTGATCCCCGGAGAGAGAACGATGCTGTACGTCGTATCACCCCCGGACTGCCTTTCGGTTGTGCACCAGAGATTGACGGCTGACGACTTGCTCTCTCGGTCGGGTCGGATTACAATCAGACTCTGGCAATCCTGATTCCGCTCATCATAGTGTTGTCGACTTTGCTCTTCCTCATCTTCCTCCTGATCATCCTCCTGTTGAAGCGGCGACGGGGGATCCAGTTGCTCGAGGAAGGCGGGCCGACCAACCTCGAGCGGGAGGACTTGGTCGACGCAGAGGGCGGCTTCGAAGGCGTCGAGTCGCGCTGGATGCAAGATGTCGAAGAGCCGGTCAAAGTAGGGTATCTGCGAGCAAAAGGTACGTCAACATCCTCCTGCTCGGCTCGCTCGACCTTAACTAACTAATCGCTTCCCCGTCGCCCCGCAGATTGGCAAACCCAGTATCCGCCCAACTCGCAGCCGACTGAAATTACGCTGTCCCAGTTCCTTTCGATTCAGGAGAAGGGCGTGTCGGCATGGTCTTTCGAACCCGATTACGAGTCGAACCCGGCATTGATCGTACAATCTCGAACCGAGATCACCTTCCTCGCGGATGGATTCGGCATGGCGCCCGAAGAGGGAGGAGGTTGTTGCGTGCAGAGCAACCTGCCCTTGCCGAAACTGAACGAGGTCTACTATTGGGAGGCAAAGATGTTTGAGAAACCCGAAGCGACCAACATCTCGATCGGACTGGCAACAAAGCCGTATCCGAGTTTCAGGCTACCAGGTATGACTGGACTTCTTCTCGACTCGTTTCCGTAGCTTGTACTGACGTCTCTCGACGCCAGGTTGGAATCGCTTCTCGATCGGCTACCATTCGTCGGATGGTTTCAAGTCGCACAACTTCCCCTTCACGGCGACATCTTACGGACCCCCGCTGCTCGAAGGTGACACGCTCGGGGTTGGCTACCGGCCACGAAGCGGTACCGTGTTCTTCACACGCAACGGCAAGAAGCTCGACGACGCTTTCATCGGGTTCAACAAACACAACTTGTTCCCCACTGTTGGCGCAGACGGTGCCTGTTCGATTCATGTCAACCTCGGTCAGGCTGGATTCGTCTTTATCGAAGCGAACGTGAAAAAATGGGGACTCGCACCTATGATGGGGACCCTCGCACCTCCACCTGCTTATGGCAGCGAGCGCGGATCGATCTTGCTCGAATCGGCGGCGGTCAACGGTACGGCATCAACATCGTCTAACCTTCTCGGTGAACCCACTACATCGATTCCCACGAGAAGGCCACCTCCTTCCTCCTCCGCATCGTCATCCCGGCTCTTGCCAACTTCTCCCCCAGCGACTCGGGGCAACCGAAGAAGAAGACACGAACGACCTGCTGCCTCGCATTCGGCAACTCCAGCAGGTGCAGCGAGTGCGCTTGGTGCATCTCCATCACAACCGATCCGACCGAGTCCGTTGCGACACTCTCGACATGCTTCGAACTTGTCGAACGCTTCCTCTTCTGCGCCAATCTCCGAGAACGGTAGCAATAGTCCAGCTCGGGAAGCGGGTGACGGAACCGGGGTCGAAGAGGAGGAAGATGAAGATGTGCACAATCCGCCGACTCCCGGCTTGCTCGACATTTCGCTGCATTCGATCCATCGGTTCCCGAACAGGGTCGACGAGAGCGATGAGGACGAAGAGCGAGACGCAGGTCATGACGACGACGACGATGAAGATGATTCGGAGAACGAGATCGATGCAGAGCAGACTCTCGAACAACGGTTACTTCGAGAGGTCGCGAGGGAACGACGAGAAACTGCGAGCACGAGAAGTATCAGTCCACCAGCGTACAACCCGATCGACCCGCATGTAGGTTCCTCTCTCGCTCTACTCGATGAAAAGTTCTATCTGACAGCGCATTCGCTTTCGCGCAGATGTACGCGCCGGGAGTCGCGGAGACGATTCTCGAAGACGCGTTGACTAACCCATCTCACCACCATCAAACGGCCCGAAGTTCCGGAACTGCCGCACCTTCCTCAACTTCCGCCGAATCTCGCGCAAATTACTTTCTCGCGCAATTAGGACTCGCACCTCGTCAAACGGGCCCCGCGGGCGCTTCAGGTTCGAGTACACCGAGCTCAGTTGGAGGTACGAGGTACGAAGGGAGGACCGGTAGAGGTGGAGTTGGAAACTGGACTGCGGTGCAGTCAGGTTCTTCCGGTGCGAACGGCAACAGCTGGTTTGGTTGGCTCGCGGGGAACAATCAGGCTCAAACCTGACGGAAACGAGCCCATTCCTGTACGCCTCTCTTGATCGTGTATCTCGACAAACTCCCCTCTCCTTGCGCTTGTTGTCTTTTTCGCACTTTGTCTTGTTTCCTTTCTTTTCATTTCTCCTCCTTTCCCGACCTCGTTCTGCTCCATTCGCGGCCTCTCATGTTGATCATCCCTCACTTTGTTCTTTCTATCTTTCGGTTCTTTCTCCATTGTCTCTCTGTCCGTCTACGGCAAAGTCTCTGCAGCGGTCTTTCCCCCCGTTCTAGCCCTCCAATGTAGCTTTTGAATTTTCCTCCAATTGGTCGAGCGAGGGGCGCCACGCTCGCGGACGCCTAGAAACCCGAAAACCCGGGAGGCAAGTTGGATTTTGCCCTTTCGAGGTCCAAACTTTCGAGGCCTCAATTAACAAAATCTCGGTAACCTTCAGGCTTCGGCGACGAAGGACCCGTGATGAGACCGACAGAGGGCAGTGCGTATTTCGGCGAGGCTCGTGATCCGTTTGGACCTCCTCTTCGAGGGGTTCCAGTCAATTCCGCGGAAGTCTTGCTGGGTTCCAACCCACGGACGATCACCCCTTCTCTCTGTCACTCTTGCCGCTCTTCGTCGTCTTTCATCCGAACACTATGTCGTCGAGTGGTTACCGCTTCTCGCCACCAATCGTAAGTGCAACTGTCACATTCCCAAATTGGAGGTTTTTGCTGAGCGATGGGGGTGGTTCTTAGACAACACCTTACTCGCTTTCAAGTGGCAGTGGTCTCCAAAATCAGCGGTACCGACCGAGTAGCGGTTCGGCAGGCGGAATTGGAACAGTAGAGAGGGACAGGAAGAAGAGGAAGAGGATAGTTGGGGGTCTGTGCTGTCTGCTCATTCTTGGGCTGCTCTGCGTGAGTTCTTTCACCCATACCAGCTCCTACGTTATCAGATGTCTTGAAAAGTTTCGGTCGAATGCAGATCATCGTCATTACCCCGGCAGTAGTGGTCACGAACAACAAGAACAACAAATCAGATGCGGCGAAGCAAGGCAAGCAGGTAATCACCACGGTGATTGACGGGCGTACACAGACCATCACGAAGGATGGCATCACCCGAGTATGCCTTGATCCAGTTTTTCAGCATGAACGGAACCTTGAATTCACACCGTTCAATTGAACAGACCCAGCTCACGACCCGTGACGATGGTTCCGTTTCAACCATCACTTCTTTTGTCGCCGTTCCGGATGTCACAGTCTCACAAATGTCCCTGTCCGAGGTTCTACCCAGTACGTACCTTCCAATCGATAAGCCTTCAAGGTTCAAGTCATTGAATGTTGAAGCGGTTCCAGGCTTCTTCACCACGACGTTGTCGGGCGACATCGTCGTGATTGCAAGTCAGACGAGGTTCGTGACTGGAGTCGAAACTGTGACTTTCACTGCGCTAGGAGGAGTTCAGAGCGTCGCCACGGTGACTCTGACCGATGTCGAGCTCGTGACCGTTGTTGGGTACGTCCACCGAAATTTTCGAAGCGTAACTGCGCCTGAAGCTTAGGTTCATCGTTGACAGGCCTGCTACCACGACCACCACAAGCTCTGCAACAACGACAACGGGATCAACGACTACTACAACCGAAACGAGCACGGAGGTCACAACTACCACTGCTGCGACCGCGACGACCACGTCAGCTACTACTACCACCAATTCCGTGACCACTTCTCCCACCACCACTACGAGGATCACCACCACGACTACGTCTGATGTAAGCGAAACCACAACGTCCGCGGAGACGACCACGACTACTACTCCGCCAACGACGACCCCTCCTACTACGACAACCTCTCGAACAACGACGACACCTCCGACAACGACGACGGAGACGACGGAGACGACGACTTCTACCTCGTCAACGAGCTCCGCGGAGGATAGCCCGACTGCTACTCCGCCCACAAACACCCCTCCGACGACCACAACCTCTCGAACAACGACTACCTCTCGAACAACGACGACCCCTCCAACAACGACGACCCCTCGGACAACGACGACCTCTCCGACGACGACGACTACGGAAAGCTCAACGACGGAGACCCCCGTTACGATCACGCCTTCGCCGACCACAGCGCCTCCTACGTGAGCTCGATCGCCTGCAAGTCGAATGAGGTTCAACGCTGATGTTTTCCCTGGCACAGCACCACTTGCGATTTTCTCTTCTTTCCCCTGGGATGTGTTCCCGGGCTTCCGACGCGGACAACGACGGTCACGTGAGCTCGATCCCCTTTTTAGTTCAACGAGCCTCAGAGCTTATGTTTTTCCTGGCGCAGCTCCTCGTCCTCGACCTCTTCTACCTCGAGCACAACGTGCGATTTTCTTTTCTTTCCTCTAGGATGTGTTCCCGGGCTTCCGACCCGAACGACAACAGTCTCGTAAGCTCTTGCATGCGCAAGAAAAGTTCAGACGGATACTGACGCACCGTTCAGAACAACTAGCAGTGAGGGATCGACTACGCTCTCGTCAAGAAGCACGTCCACGACAAGCTCTACAGTCAGCGAGACTGATTCCGAGACCGTTACTCGGACCGAGACTTTCACGAGGACCGAAGAGCCGACAGCAACATCCCTGAGCTCGACTTTAACGGACACCGGAACTGACAGCACCACTACTTCTCGCCGTCCGATTATCCCCCTTCCTCCGCTATTCCCGTCAACTACCACTACTTCTGCCGAGACCGAAACCGAAACTCAAACCGAAACCTCCTCCACTTCCGATCCTATTGTGACATTCGACTCGACTACCACATCTTTCTCCACCGAGGTGGCGAGTGAGACTAACGGAACGTTCCCTTCGAGCGATCCTACTGCCACTTCCCCTCCTGATTCCACCCGAGTCTCTGCCCGCTTCACGACCACGAGGCGGCCCACATCTACCTCGACTGTCGTCCAAGAGACAACGACGAGCTCCACTTCTACGAACAACCCTGAAGATCCGTCGATCACAACGACATCTTCCCGCTCCACGAGGACAGGGAGCACGTCAAGCTCTTCAAGCTCGTCAGCTGTGGCCGATCCTTCCGAGTGAGTTTCGAGCTCGGGCTCGCTCACTTGGCTTCCTCCGTTAACCTGACGCGTATGTGCTCCCTCGCCAAAGCCGACCCGAAGGAATTCAGATTGGTATCGAAATCAGTATCGCGTAATCAGAATCTGTGTCTGTCTCGATTGCTCTGCCGTACAACCTTTTAATATGGAAATTTCCGCTGTTTGTGCTCACAGAATCCCGAAGTCCTATGAAATGGACACGAGACACGGCCCATTGTCGTTTTGTGTTTCACTTTTTGCAGACTATCCTACACGGCCACAGAAATAGACAGACGAAAGACAGAGCGTGAGAAAGGCTAAAACAGAGAATGTAAACAACCCAAGCGAAACATTGTTATGAACCCCCCTTTTCAAGACAGCTGCAGTGTTTCACCCTCTTGAATCGTTGGCGGTGATCCCGGGTTTTGTACCGGGTAAGCACGAGGAGGTTGACCGGTACTCTGCGCGAGCACGTTCTGAATCTCTTGTTGCGAGATGCCTGATGCCTGACCTTGCTTCGCGCGTTGCCACAGTCCCATCACCTCGTTCATCATTTTCTGCATCTTGGTCTTTTCTTGGAACATCTCTTGTTTCTGGTTCTCGATCGCTCTCCGTTCCATTTCGAGCAACGACTCGAGTTCGTCGAAATGTTTCAGTTTGAGGTCGAGTTTGCGAACTTGAGCATCGACGATCGAAGTGACGAGCGAGTGCAACGAAGCGTCTTCCTCGAGTGCGAGCGCATGAGCTTTCGCAGCGGCAGAACCGAGTGCGACGACTGCAGCTTTCTGCAAGTTCGATTTGGGAGAACTCGTCGATGGGTCTTGAGTCGCCTCGTCGGTTTTCGTTTCTTGTGTCGATACATCTCCGTTTGCATGCCCGTTCGTAGTAGGTTCTTCAACTTGCATCGCATCTTCCTTCTTGTCCTCTTTCTCGACTTTGGCTCTCAGCGTCTGTTCGAGCTGTTCAATCGCCTCTCCTGCTGCTTTCGCAGCGACTTGAGGGTTAACCGCACTTGCGAGGAACGCAACGACACTCATGACTGGGTTCTCTTCCTTGTCTCCGATCGCTTTGAGGTGTCGAAGGGGTCCGACTTCGCCGGTCGCGCCTTGCAAGAACCTGTCCTCGATCGGAAGTTTCAAGAATCGCAGAATGCACTGCTCCTTCGACCTCGTGCCGACATGGTCGGCGATTTGATCCCAATCCTCCGAATACATTTCGAGCCCTTCGAGCAGGAGCAAGGTTTCCTGATCGCTCCAAGCGTTCGAATCGGAGAACGAGTACGCATCGCCGGCATCGATGCGGACGAAATCTCCAGAATGCAACGAGGAAGGGAATCGACCTTCGGAGTAGCAGGCGGGACAGAGGGCGATCGAACCGTGGGACTGGAGAGACGAGTAGCGGATCGAGGTTGTCGTTGTGCCACAAGTGTGGCAAGGTTTCGGTTCCGGAACGGTCGGAGCGGAAGGGTCGGACGTGGAGGCTTGCGCGGCGAGTGATGCGGCAGTTTCAGAAGAGAGTCGAGCGTCTGGGGCCGAGGGTCGGGACGGGTCGGTTTTGACGATATCGGTACGGAGTGCAGTTGAAGGACTCGAAGCGGGTTTCGTGCCGGGGTGCAAGGGTGCGAGCCCGCGAGGGGAGTCCACGAGGATGCGGAAATGTCCAGTAAATGGCGGACCGAGTGCCGAGGGACGGGTGTCGGCGTCAATCTGTCATACCAACACATCGTGTGTCAGCAAATGCGGGTTTGTGCGTAGACCCAGAGGGCTTACCTGATAGTTGATCAACCCCCACTGCTCGAGGAACGCGTGCACGCGCATGATGGCGCACACGTCTCCGGCGAGGTTCCTTCGGCACGCTGTCACCGTGAGGTACTCTGACGGGTTCAAGCGGTACGTGTGAATCATAAAGTCGCGGTAGTCCTTGTAGATGGTGGGCGTTTTGGACCGGTTCTTGCCATTGAAGAACTCGGGCAGGGAGCGCTTCTCGATCGCGTGGAGCGACGCGAGACTGAACCAGGTTGAATACGACGGGATGATGACCGGGTGGGTCTGAGTCGCGAGATACCTTCGCGCAGTGGTGAGCCGTTTCGCGACGGTCGCGGGTTCATCGTTCGCGAGCAAGGCGGCGCCGCCCTGGCCCGGTGGAGGCCGTGCATCATTGATAGTCGATTGCTTCGCGTCCTCGTTCTCTGCTGGTGCGGGAGTCTCGTCTGTCCTTGGCCGCTTGTTGGCGTTGGCGAGGTGGTTGTTTGGATCCGACGAGGCAGGCGGATCGGCTACTCCAGCGCCGCCAGCTGCCTGTGGCGTGCCTTCGAGCGACCGCTTGCGTGTTGGCGAGTCCGGCGCGGGGTTCATCGCGTGGTTGAGACAATCGCAAGACGCGCGGCGGAGAGACTCCAGCTCTCGCCAATTCGTCGACATGACTGTACCGGTCGCGATCGCCCCTCACGCTCACCAAATCCGAGTCTGTCTGGTTCACAATACTGCTATTACGTAACTATTGACAAACTTTGAATTGAAGGTACATAAGTTCGAACCCAACTCCACCAAGCGGAAGATTTTTGACTAGCTTAGGGCACAAAGTATTGTCCCCTGGGCAGTCAATACAAGCAATACCAGTCAGTACAAAGAGGTGCGAGGCGCGAAAGAACCACGAGCTCACGAGTTCGGGTGGACGATCGTTCCGGTCGACAAGTTCGAGGTAGCGAGGTACACGAAAGACTCTCCGAGCTCGGCGGGTTGACCCACGCGTCCGTGAAGCGGAATCTCTCCGACTCCCCAGTCTTCCATCTGTTCCTCGGTGCGCGAAGCAGGTTGCCTGTTGTTAACATTCAAGCATCAGTGATCGACCCCCAATGACAGCTTGGTATGTTCAAAGATACGCACAGGGGCGTGTAAACGGGACCTGAAGACAAGTTACAGGTCAGTGCAGACTCTCATGACGACCAATGAAATGAGGAAGGCGCAGACGAACCTGGCGCAACTCCAGCAACGCGGATTCCTTTCGGCGCGAGTTGCAAAGCCAACGAGCGGATGAACGTGTTCATCGCTCCCTTGGTACTCGAGTAGTCGACCATTCCAGCCGACCCCTTGTACGCCGTAACGGACGTCGTCATGAGGATGCAGTCGCCACGCTTGAGGTGTGGGAGTGCCTCTTTCGTCACGCCCATGTAGGCGAGAATGTTGGTGTTGTACGTGTCGACGACGTTGTCCATGTCGATCTCGGCGAAGTCCTTGCATTGGATCTGCTTAGAGGCGTTGTTGACGAGCACGTCCAAAGCGCCGAAAGTGTCGATGTGGTTCTGGACGAGTCGCTTCCTCTCGGGTTGAGAGCGCAGGTCACCAGGAACGAGATTCGCTTTCTGTCCGGCTTGCTCGATGAGACCCTTGGTAACTTGAGCACTGGGAGAAGTGTGCGGGGTCAGCTTTGTGTTTAGGCCGGATCGCAGCACGGGCCCGCGTCGAAGGAGACTCACTCCTCTTCCTCTTCCGCAACGTAGGCGATCGTGACATCGGCACCCTCGCGTGCGAAGAAAACAGCGACACTCCTTCCAATGCCCGAGTCACCTCCGGTAACGAGGCAAGCCTTGCCTTTCAACTTGTTCGAGCCAACGTATTCCTCGAGACGAGGCTCGCCACGGTGCCAGCGTTCGACCTTGGTGTGTTCAGCTCCAGGTTCCATACCGTCCTTGCCATTGTCTTTGCCGACTCCCCCCTGTCTCACGCTCAACGTTAATACCCCGCTGGCCAGGTCGGAGGGCTTGTTGGACGCACCTGGGTGAACCCGGTAGGAGCGTAGTTGGGGTAGGCAGTGATAACTTGAGCGTCTTTTCCCATTGTGGCGTGGCTGGAGTGGTAGGAAGGTGGGAAACGAAAGCGGGACCGACTTCGCTCGTCGATGCGGCGATGCCGTCGTGATGACGGCGGGCCTTCGCAACAGCTCGCTCACACGCACGTCGACGCGAAACTGACGCACCTCGCTTTTTTCACATTTGACGAGTATCTCTATGCAGTCGAACATATCTGCAGCGGTGCCAAGAGGCCGACACGAGCGAAGAGACCAGAGCTCGTCTTCACACCCCGAGCTCGGCTTATCTCCGCGGCATCTTGTCACCCATGTACACATGCAGAGCGCTTGGTTTCAGATCTTGAGAGAGAACACATAGCTCCTGAGTTCACTCGACTGCTGGGATTTGTTGAAGCGCAGATCCGGAAAAAAGGAGCTCTCCCCAAAGTTCTTGTTGTCTCAGAATCCTTCAACTTGAACATTCACCATCCCCAGCAACTTCGACAAACGAGAGTGCACCTTTACACACACTCGATCAGCACTCGCCTGCAATGGCTCCCACGATACCGGCCCTGTTACATCGGTTGCCAATCCCGGGCTCGTCTTGTTCAACCAGCAAGAGGCTCCCACTCGTTCTCGTCCTCCTTCTGATCCAGCTGCTCGGCCAGGCAGTTGCGCAGTCACGATCCGCCGAGCTGGCCCCGAGAGGTCCAGCACCGCCGGATCCGCAAACTTTACCTCCTCACATCCGCAGTTCTCGCTCGGCATCTCCCCACCCACTGCCAGAGTCGATCAGACAGTTCAAGTTCAACTCGCCTCCGGTCAAATTAGCTCCACCCGCTGATCCGCAACCGGAACCAAACGCGGCAGTCGACGAGGAAGCGTTCTCGCTCTCTCCCCTTGTTCTCGCCGTGACCGTCGACGGTCAGGTGCACGCGCTCAAGCGAGACACGGGACAGTGGGTCTGGACACTTCACGATGATGGAGGCGTTGCACTCGGGGGAATGGGCAGGGGATCCAAGGAAGAGAGGCAGAAGCGGTCCCGAGCGGTGGTTGCGCTAGGCGGCCCACTCGTAAAAAGCATCAGCCGGCGTCGCGCTGCAACCGCTGCTTCGACGATTCGTACGAACGAGACGGGACTCGCCCCAGTTGAAGTCGATGAGAACGGACAAGACGACGAGACGTACATTATTGAGCCGGCTGGAGATGGTGACATCTACGTCTTCTCGCGGACATCGGGAGGTCTCGAGAAATTGCCTCTCTCGATGGCAGAGCTCGTCAACCTGTCGCCTTTCCGATTTCCAGGAGACAGTTCGCGCATGTTCTCGGCTTCGAAACATACCCAGTTTGTCGGGGTCGATCTCAAAACGGGAAGGCTCGTCGGCGTGTTCGGCAGCAACGCCGGCTGGTGCGAATGGGACGAATCAGACGAACTTGTGCAAAGAGAGAGGCTTATGGAAGATTGCGAGGAGGACATTGCCAAGAGGCCTGAGGATCTGCTATACATGGCACGAACCGGTGCGTGGCCGATTCCCCTCCAACGTGTCAGATGATAGTAGGAAGCTCACGTACAATATTTGTCGCAGAGTATCACCTATCGATTTATTCCTCGCAGTCTGCCCTGCCGCTTCAGACGTTGTCGTATACAACCTATTCCTCATCGACTTTCCCCTCCCCGCCGTCGGCTTCTTCCCCCAATTTCCCAACGCAGGCCACATGGAGTCAGACTCCCGACTCTCTCTACCTGCAGCCAATGCACGACGGATCTCTCGTTTGCTTCCGCGCCGGTCGACCCGGAGTTCATTGGAGTATCGATTTCGACTCGCCAGTTGTCGGCATCTTCGACGTCGCCATTCCCACAACCTCACGAGTGGTCGGAGGAGATGAAGAGATTCATCCGGTTATGTTTGAACAGCCACACCCGCTACTCGTGGCTGATCTGCCCATCGATTTTACGCTCCTCCAGCAGGAACCTGCCGCGACTTTCGTTGGCCGGGTCGGCCCGCATAAAGGCCTCGAAGCGCAGGACGAACTCTTCGCCATGAGCCGAGACAGGTTCCCGCTCGTGCCGTTTGCAAGGCTAGCACAAGTCGGGGCCGAGACTCAAGACGGCTCTGACCTTGACATGCAAGACGGAAGAACTACCGAGCACAACGAGGAGGGCGTACGACGCTCGCGTGACCGTAGTTGGGACTTGATTGGACGGCACCGCCTGCGAAATTCCCGCCCTTCTCCAGTCCACATTGATTCGACCCTTGATCCTGCGCCCTCAAGCTCGGAGCCACTCATGATCGACGCTGGACCTAGCCAACCATCGAACGAGGCTCAAGTGACAGTCGAGCCCTCCCCAAGTCGCCGGTCGCCTCACTTCCCTGGATCCTCGACTCTGCTCGCGAGCATGAAGTCCTCAGTCGTGCGCGAGCTTGGCACTCACCGGCAAATGACCAGTTTCACCTTTGGGATCCTTCTCGTCGCACTGGCTGCCTGGTTCTGGGCGAAGGGCAAGACCTCATTCTTTGGCAAGGCGAGCGTGAAAGAAGAGGCAGGTCGCAACCGCAGGAGACGCCGCAAGAAGGCCGCTCCACAGCAGGGCACGCCCGCCTCTGTCTCAGCGATACTGATCGACGAGCAAGAGCCGGCTCTTCCCCCGAAGAAGTCCTTGTCGTCATCTGCTCTCTCGCTCCATGGAGACAGCAGCATCGCGCTTGGACACAGTACATTCCGTCGTCGGTCGCCTTCAACCCCGCCGACTCCTACCTCGCTCACTTTCACTCCCGCCTCCCCGCCGCAACTGCGCCAGCGCACTCGCTCTTCGTCTCTTTCTCTTCCCCCGGCCGTGCCGACCGTGTCTCCGCTCAAAGCGCTGCCTCCTCTGCCGCCATCGGCTTTCGCGAACGATGATCCTCGCTCTCCCGCATCCGATCTGCCTCTCTTGCCGACAAAGCCAGAAAGCCTCGCAACAACGTCAAGCGAGACCTCGCCATCGCTATCCGCGGATTCATCCCCGCGCCTGCAAGACTCGCCGCCACTACCCGAAATGTCGACCGTAGTGTCAGCAAACGAAGAAGATGGGGACAGTGACGGAAACGGCGTCGCGGACCCGGCAGCGCCGCGCAAGAAGAACCGGCGGCGCAGAGGTGGGAAAGGCAAAAAGAAGGCCGGCGCGGCGATGTCGAAGGAGGGCAGTCTCGACGACGATTTGCCGAACGGAGAGAAGGATCTCGAGGATCTTGCCTCGGGCGACAAGGAAGGCGCCTCCCTCGTCGATCCTCAAGTTGTCGGCGGTCTGTGCGTGAGCGAGACAATTCTTGGTAAGCTCATCTCGCTCGTGTAGTGTGTCGCCTCTTCATCGACCATTATTTTTCGCAGGTTACGGCTCTCATGGCACTGTCGTACTACGCGGCGAGTTCCAAGGACGAGCAGTGGCTGTCAAGCGACTGCTGAAAGACTTTGTGACGATTGCGACTCATGAAGTCAACCTGCTGCAAGAGTCGGACGACCATCCGCATGTCATTCGGTACTTTTGCAAAGAGCAGCGCGACACGTTCCTCTACATTGCTCTCGAGCTCTGTCCCGCCTCCCTCTACGACCTCATCGACCAACCTTCGTCTTTTCCCGAACTCGTGCCTGAACTCGACCCGAAGAAAGCCCTCAAGCAGATTGCATCGGGTCTCCGACACTTGCACAACCTCAAGATCGTTCACCGTGACATCAAACCGCAGAACATTCTCGTCTCGACCGCCAAACGAGGAGGAGGATTGCGCATGCTCATCTCCGATTTCGGACTGTGCAAGAAACTCGACGTCGATGAATCTTCTTTTCAACAGACGGTCAATCACGCCGCAGGGTCGTTTGGGTACCGCGCACCGGAAGTTTTGCGCGGACTGGTCGATCCGAACGAGACGGCTCAAACTGGCGCGATGACTCCGTCGCTCAGCATTGGGTCAGGAGGATCGACCAGTACCCTCGCAGCAAGCTCGAACGGCGCTTTGACAGATCCGAGCATGCGCTTGACTCGGTCAATCGACATTTTCTCGCTCGGATGCATCTTCTACTACGTCTTGACCAAAGGCGAGCATCCGTTCGGAGGTCGCTACGAGCGAGAAATGAACATTCTACAAGGCAAGGCGAGCGTAGACCGGCTCGATGGTCTCGGAGAAGAAGCGGTTGAAGTGCAAGACCTGATCCTGCGAATGGTCGCGAGCGATCCTAGGGAGCGGTAAGCTTCCTAGAAAATGACGTTGTTCGCACGAAGCCCAATTACTGACACTGCTGATGTCTAGGCCCACTGCCGAGGCAGTACTGCTGCACCCTTTCTTCTGGAACGCGCAGAAACGCCTGCTGTTCATTTGCGACGCATCTGATCGATTCGAAATCATGGAACGCGACCCTCCAACACCAACCCTGATTACGCTCGAACGCAAGTCGAACGAGATAGTCGGCGACGATTGGACGAAAGCGCTCGACAGGACCCTACTTGACAATCTTGGCAAGTACCGCAAGTACGACGGATCGAGCTTGCGAGATCTCCTACGTGTCTTGCGTAACAAAGTCAGACGTTCCCTGCTGTGTCGCCTTTCCACCTTGAAACTGAATCCTTGGATCCTCATCTTGCAGAAGCATCACTATCAAGATCTACCCGAACCTGTTCGTCGCAATTTGGGCGATCTTCCAGGCGGATTCCTATCGTACTTTACCGCGCGCTTCCCTCATCTCCTGCTCCATGTCTATGACACGGTCGCAACCCACCTTGCCGACGAAGCGATGTTCTCGTCAACGTTCAAAATCTCGGAAGAGGAAGTCTAGCCTCCATGGTCAAGTCGCCTCCTTCCCTCGATGTACAAAGATTGCTGTCGCAACTATCTGTGAGCCTGTATTTTCCTTTTGATTCTGGGGTTTGAGCTGTGTAGCATGATTTCGGTTTCTCTCGCTCTTTTCCTTCTCTTCATTTTTTGTCGTAGTCGACGTTCTTAGAACTACTTATTCCCCCCTTTTGTTCAATTTACCCCACGATCCGTTGGCCTCGCACGTCTTGTCCGCCTTTAGATCAGACCGTTTATGTCTCGGGCGGATAGCAACCTCACGTCGCTGCGCGTCTCGGGGGAACGTGCTGCGCCGCAATTGCGCGGACCCAGACACGAACGGGTGTTCATAGTCTGTCTACTCTCACCTGCTTCACTCCGATACAAGAAAGCCTTCAGACTGACAATCATGGCACCCGCCTACACGATAGTCGATTCTATGCTCGACCTTGCACCGCCTGCCACCACGGATTCCTCGACCTTGACTCCAGACGTTTCCCTCGAGAAAGCCGATTCACCAAAGCTGGGTTTTTGGCGAGATTTTGCCGAGTCCAGGAAGGCGATTCCCGAGGATGTCAGTCACGTGCATTCCTGGGCCCGTTCGATTGGACGTGATTCGGTCCCGGACAACCTGCACAAGAGGAGTTCGCTCGAACCCAACTCGACCCAGAAGGTGACTCTTGGAGTTATCGGCGCGTGAGTTGAGCAATCACTTGTGCGCTAGGCAAACCGAATTGAGCTGATGATCCTGCTTCAAGCTATGTTGTCGTAATTGGCGTTGAGTTGATTGCACTCGTTCCATGCGGTTGACGGCTTCGTATTGATCATTTTGCTTCTCACAGATCCTGTGGAATGTGCCAATTATCCATTGGGTGTTGTGGCCATGGAAAATGCTCGTTGTGCGTTCCGAACTCGATTTGACTCGCACGCCAGAAATTCAATTGATCGGTCGAGTCGCAGGTTGGTTTTCACGAGTTCTCGCACGCCGCTGCTGGACTGTGCACGGGGGCGAAGATCAAATCGATCTCGCTTGATCCCAACGAAGGCGGTGCGCTTGGTTCCTTTTCATTTCGATTTTTCACAGCGATAATCTGAAGCTGGTTTTGTGCTGCTCCGATAGGTTGTACCATGATGTCAAAAGGCGTTGGCTGGATCACGTTGCCGGCAGGATATCTTGGCTCGGTACGTTAAGCCAGTGTCGTCTCGACGCTTTACATCTCCAGCTGACCGAAGAATTACAACTAGTCATTGATTGGCGCAGGGCTGATCTTTTGCGGGTTCGACATTGTAGCGAGCAAAGTCGCCTCGATCGTCGTCGGCGTGTTCTTCCTCCTAACCCTGTGGTGGGCCAGGAAAGACTGGTTGACGATCCTGACCATCCTGTTTGCGGTTGGAGTCATTGTCGGGTTTTGGTTTATCGCTCATGGAGCTGCACTTCGATTCTACATCCTCTTTGTCGGAGTCATGAGTAGCCTGTATTCTATCTTTGACATTTGCGGTAAGATGCTTTCCGGAGCCTTCTCCTTGTCTTCTTGCGCATCGTGTTGCTGATTTTGCCTTCGCGATTTTCTCGGTAGACGATCTCATCTTTCGTAAAGTGAACGAATCGGATGCTTCCGTTTTCGCCAAGCGGTATGGGGGATCATCCCAATGTTGGGGAGTGGTCTGGGTGATCATCTCTCTAGGCTTCGCTGCTTGTGGCATCATTGTGAGCTCAGAAAAGTTAACCCACCAAACCGCAAAGAAGGAAGGCTGATTCAACCCACGTTTTTCACTCAAAGGCTGGACTCGCGGTGTTCAAAGATACCTTTAGCGAGCAAGCACAGAGAGGGGCGGATTTTTTGCCGACTCGCCTCTTCTTCTGAACCTAGACGTTCCCAATGCTTGTTTTCGTTTTCTTACGCATTGCTGTCTATCGAATTAGAGTTATCTACATGCCTTCGATGGCTTTCCCTTCACCTTCTCGCTCCAATGCCCATTTGACTCCTTCCTGAACAATCATAAAGAACGAGGAACCCGAGGAGTCAGTCAAAAAACGAGAAGTCCTCCAGACTCGGGAACAAGGAGATAAAGAAACTTTACCCAAACATCATCCTTGACTACCGTTGGAACATGTTCAGCATCCTCAGGTTTCGACCCTCTAAACACTCCAGTCTTGACGAGGATACTCTCCCATCCAAACGCGTTCGCTCCAGCAATGTCCGATCTCGGGTTGTCTCCCACCATGTACACTCGTCCAGCATATTTCTCGACTTGATCCCCTGCGGTCGCGCCAAGGTTGATCGGAGTCCCCGTCTCTGAATGTGAGACGGCAGCTTGAAGCAACGTCGACGCGTATTCGTAAGTCGCAAGAGTAGGTTTACCACCCGTCGTTCTGTTGACCGCGCGCAAGAGAAACGTCAAATACGAGTTGCGAAGCGTCAAACGTAATCGAATAATATATTTACCGTTGAAGTTCGTGACCGGTCGTGAATTTGTATACGGCAGCTATCGATTCTTGAAGTGCTCCTTGTCCGAACCTGGATTGCGAGAATTCGTTACCCCACAGCAAATCTGAATCCCGTTCGATTAAGAAGACAAAAGTCATAGGTTTTCAGTGGAACCGAGGATTTTGTCGGTATTCGAGCGAAAAAACTGACCAGGTTGAGAGAAATGGACCGGCAATTGGTTTTCGGGTTTCCAAGCTTCGACATCGTTCTCGTCTTTGAGTGTCCCAAACACTCCGTCTTGAGCTCGTACCAAGTCGAGCGTCAATTGCAAGTCTCGACCCCAATCTCGTGAATCGTGAAAGATGAGGACGGCGGCGAAAGGAACTGTCGAAAAGTCAACATCCTGATCATGTTTGGAAAAAAGTCCGTTACTCAGTTCTATTGGTTTGAACGGCAATAAGAGAAAGAGCACGAGAGTACGCACGCGGGAATAGGCCATTTCTTCCGGGGTGAGTTTGTGGTAGGGCCAGATAGACTGCCTCCATCTCAGCACGTCTGCCGGAATGTAAGCGTGCTTGAATCCGTACCTATTCGACAAAAAGAGCGTTTACGTCAGTCGTTGCGATTGCATACCGTTGGGCAGGCTTCAAGCGAAAGAAGAGAGGGAATTGCTACTGACGTTTCTGCGATCTGGCGACAATTGTCTCCAATGCCTCCGACGACGAGAATGGGTTTGTCGGCGTACTTGGACAACATGGACCTGAAGATGGTATGAGACTGTACAATCTGGTGTTCTCCGATCTGACAAAGAAACCAGACATTGAGCTGAGCAAGCTCCCAAAAAGAAAGGGTTTTTGGAAACTGACAGGCACTTGCAACTCGTTTGTGAGGCGTTTCGATCGCGCGAGTTCGAGTGTTCCTCCTCCGTTCGTGACACAGATGAAAGGATACTTTTTGTTCAAGCGGTTCTCACCGTTCAAGACCTTCATCACCTGGAGGATCGGAACAGGGATCAGTTTCTGATATCGAACGTAGAGGAGAGGAGAAACGGAGGCTGACCTTGAGTGCTTGCGGCAGAACATGCGAGCCTTGTTTGAGGACGCCATCCTTTTTTCAAGGGCGATCAGGAATGATTTCAAGTGGGGGTCAGGTCAATATTGGGAGGAGATGCGAGACGTACGATATCAAATGCAAAGGCTGGACCGATCGTGGAGGCTAAAAACGTATCGAGACATTGCAGTCAGCTCGTACTACTTGGTTTCAGGCCAGGAAGGAGACGAACTCGAGACGAATCGGCGGGCGACGAGCCGAGCTGCCACGCGGCTTCGAGCTAGTGACCTAGCCGAGTCGAGGAGAGACATGGTCTCGAGAGTCGAGGATGATTCTAGGCAGGATCGCGAGCGTAGAGAAGCAGAATGGTTGCGATACGAAGATTAAGGACAACTCGGCCGGCGCCGCGCCTCACGTGGCTCGGCTTGATCTAGAAAGCTGTCCCACCATCTCGCACTACGATCCAGTGACATCTGAAGCGTGCGAGTACCATTGCGAGCCATGTCGCTTCTGTCTGGCGAGACTCTCAAGCCCCCAGCTGCTCGACAAGGATCAATCCCGACGCCCGCATCATCCGCATCATCCAACCTGCAGCCGAAGCTCGCCTTGCCCTCGGACCGACAACGCTCATCCTCGTTCAGTGACAACCTCGCGTTCAAGTCTGCTCAACGCGTGTTTGGGCTCACTGCGCCAGACACAGCCTCGAGTGGAGGATTGTCTGCCAATTCGTCGTTTCGTCGACGATCGAGCGGAGGCAATGTCCCCCTGAGCGCCTCGACGAGTCTCCGTACCAACGCATCGTCGATTGGACTCGGCAGGCGCGACAGTCAGTTCCTGAAAGCGGCTTCCACCATCACGAGTCCTTCGACAAGCGGCAATGTTCCCACCCTCAAGACCCTCGATTCGTACAACGCCCGCAATGTAGCTGCTGCACTCGATCAAGGAATCGATCAGGGGAGGATGATCGATGATGTCTGGCAGTCAGTCTGTGTGCGAGTCTTGCCCCTCTTGTAAGTTTGCCCCTCCCGAATGCCGATTTCTTCCTTTTCACTGCTTGAACTGTTTTCCCTACCGGACAGCAACGGAGAGGGCATTCGAGGATTTGTAGAAGACCTCAACGAGCTAGTCTTGTGCGTATCATTTTGCTGAGCTTTCCCAAGGTTGGTCAAGCTGATCCAACATCCTCGCACTCGAAACAGGATGCACGTTCAGCGCACCTTTGCTCGCGCGACTTCGACGAACCGAACTCGGTATCATTCGACCAAGAACCCTTCCCTCGATCTCTCGTCGCTCGTGACGGGACTCTTGATCGCCGATTTGACCGATTTGATCCGAATCGGTTGCTCGACCCTGTCGACAAAACTGTCTCCTCCAACCACCACCACGACTACGACAAACACAAACACTACTACTTCGGGCTCGTTGTCGGATCGCAAACTGATTGAACGGTTGAACGAGATCTGGTTATTCTTCTACACTGGGATCCTGCCACAACTCGAAGCCGTGTTCTGGGTGTTGCGATGTGACGATCGGTTGAGAGCTGCCGTTGGAGGTACCGGGATGGAACGCAACCAAGAACGAGGAAAAGGTCGAGGCGAAGGAAGGATCGACGTGAGACGGATCGCTTTGATCGAGTTTCGAGATGGCATCTTGCACCCCGAGATGGACCGCATCGTGCAAGTACTCGACAAGTTGTACTCTTCGGCCACATCGAACGAGTCGCAGATACCACCGAAATCGACAATGCCTTCCAAGCGAGATAATGACGAGGAGGAACAAACTACAGATCCGAATACGATTCCACTGGTCGTTGCACCTCCCGATATTCGAAGGTCTCGATCACAACCTCGTCCTTCAACCGAATCAACTGTCTCAAATTCAACGTTGTTGTCTCCACCCCTTCCATCGACGAAAACCCCTTCGATCCCGGTCGCGACGACGAACCCGCCTTTGCACCTTCCTACTACTCCGATTCGACAGTTTTCTTCCCCAGCTCGATTACCGTCCCCAGATCCTTCCCCTTCCAACTCTCCCTCTGCAACTCGACGCAACTCGTTCGCACAACCAACGGCCTCCTCGAATGCGAATTCAAAGGGAACTCGTAAATCGGAAGGGTTGGAGTGGGCAGATCAAACTCGACAAAGTTTGACGAGGAGGTTGCAAATGATCTTGGTACTCAAGAGCCTGTTGACTTGGGACGATCGACAAGAAGAGATGGAACAGTTGTCTAGGATCGTGAAACAGGGTCGAGTGGGAGGAGGTACTGGGAGAACTGAGGAACGGGACAAGAGGAGGAGGAGAAGGAGATCTCGTCAACAACAACATCGAGAGCGCAGGGAGGAAGACGAAGATCAAGACCAAGATCAATACGAGGACGAACAAGAGGAAGATTTTGACAAAGTCGAACCCGGTACGACGACGGCGGCGATCGATTCCCCACGAATTTTGTTTGACGAACCTGCGGACCTTTCGGACGTTTCACCTCAACCTCAACCGATCGAATTGTTGCCGTACGGAAGACGTCCCGAACCGGAACTCGATCCAACTCGGTCTCGATCCAACAGTCGTTCGCGAGTTCCAAGCGCGGGGAGGAGATCCATCTCGACTCCCTTGACCCTCTCGAGACGCAACAGTGGTACTGCGAGTGGGTACGCGAGTCCAATCGTGTCGACGTCTCCAACTGAATTCGGACCGTCGGCGTTGGACCTCAATGGACTTGGATACGCGCTGGGGAGGGTACGGGAAGAAGCTGCGGCATTCGAAGGTTCGATCCTTGAGAGTACTGATTCGAGTGATGGGATCACCCCAACCGCGAGTGTTGTGCACACCCCCGCAGAATCTCAACAGCAGGGACAGGCACCGCAGCAGGTTGATAATCAGAAACCGAACCGCAGGAGGTCATTGTTTCTCGCGAACCGGATCGGACTCGGTCGTAGCAACTCGGGCACATCTTCCAACATTTCGCAAGACACGCTCAACCTCGGAGGAGGTACTACGACAGGCGAAGACGGAACTCTTGAAGTGGCAGCACGAGGCGAGAAATTGAGACGCAATTTGCTCAGGAGGAATTCGTCGAGGAATTCAACCCATCTACTTCATCCAACGTCACATCACTTGCAGCATGAGACCATGACGGTACTGGGTGGCAAAGGGCTCAGCATGGAAGATGATTGAGAAAAAGTATAATGTTATTTGCATCTGTTGTTGTCACTATCAAACATTGTGGTCCCGAAGATCGCTAGCCCCCTCAACGAGCAAGGCAAAGATTGAATGTAAGGAGATCTTTGAAAAGCTGGGAGACTTTGTCCTGTTGCAGTCGAGGAAAACGAGAGCGAGACGTCAGCTTGTCGCAATCTACATGTCATTCAGCTTGTCTCTGGCTTCGCTGGTCACGCGCTCGCCGATGTTCAGAAAGCGCCTCTCGGGTCCCCCCGATCGAGCTCTCCGTAAGAAGGAACAGGAACAGGGGCACGCCGAGAGGTCAAAGTAAAAAAGGCCCGTCTACAAGTGTCGTCTGCATCCGGGCAACTCTGTCAAGAGTTCCTGAACTCGAAGAACAAGGATGACTAGAATGGACGATTCATCGCGAGATGGGCGAGGGCGATCCATAGCGAAAGAGAGACTCGCCAACTGGCGAGGTGCGACAAAGGGGAAGGCAGACTGACAGGGTAAAAGAGAGCAGACCACACGTTCTCCCGAGACCTCTTGACAGGTACACGCGAGAACGAGGTCACAGCGAAGAGAAGGAAAGCGATCAGAAACGCGCGATCGGGCATCGTCCTGATCGCTCACGTTGTCTTGCCTCGAACCGTACCACCGATCCCCGCCGTGTCGACTCTGTAGCCTTGTAGCTGCCTCGACAGGATTGTCCGCCCGACCTGCTCGCCGTCGATCGTCAAAGTCAACACGCGTCCTGAGCGCGCTTCGTCTCGCCTTCTGCATTCGCGCACCGCGTTCTACTCCCGCGCTCGACTGAGCCGAACGCGCCCGCAATGGCCAACACGAGTCCGGTCAAATTCTCGTTTGGGTCGTACGAGTGGATCTGCAACCGGGCCGCGCTGATTGTGTGTCCGCTGCTCGGCGAGACCAGCTACGGCATCGAGCCCGTGTGCTACTCGCGCAATGTCGAGTTTGGGTCCACCCTCGTGTTCCAACCGGGTACAGCGCTTCCCGAACCTACGCTCTCTGGTACTTTCCTTGAACTGATCACCTCTTCCTCTCGTTCGACAGCGACCTCGTTCCTGCACATCTGCGCGCTGCTCATGGTCATCATCATGGTCCTGCACGTGCGGTCAAAGTACACCGCCGTCGGCCGCAAGGAGATCCTCGTTTTCTTCTACCTCTACTTTGTCGTCGAGTTGATCGCCATCTTCCTCGACTCGTCCATCATCCCCACTTCCTCCGGCGTTTACCCTGTAAGTTGTTGCCCGACTCTAACTTTTCCGCATGCACTCGACCCACTGACAATCTTCAAATTTCTGCAGTACTTTGCCGCGATCCACCTCGGATTGGTGTGCTCGGCGTTCTGGGCCTTGCTCTTGAACGGCTTTGTCGGATTCCAAGTTGTCGAAGATGGCACTCCCGTCTCTCTCTGGGTCAGTCATTCTGCATGACCTTGTGATCGACGCGCCGTACACAGTACTGACGCTCCTCGTTCACCAGACTCTCCACGGAACGACCTTTGTGGTCGGTCTCATAACGGGCTTGATCGCGATCGGCACGTTCAAGGACACGGTCGGACTCTCGTCAGCGAAACCGACCGCGTTGTTCGTGTTCGAGTTTGTGTTCCCGTTGGCGTGTGTCGTCATCTACGTCGTCGCGCAACTGTTCCTCGTCCTGCGGACGCTTGACGATCGGTGGCCGGTCCTCGACATTGCGTTTGGTTGCTTCTTCTTCATTGCGGCTCAAGTCTTGTTCTATGGCTTCAGCAACACGATCTGCGACCAAGCGAGTCACTGTCAGTCCTGCATCACTCGCTCTTCTTGCTTGTATGATACTCTACTGACATCTGGGCCGGGCTTCATTCTGATTGGCAGACATTGATGGAACCTTCTTCCATACGCTGTGCACTCTGTTCGGCACCATGATGGTCTACAGTAAGCTCATCTCGATGTGGATCGCCTCTGTGCGTAAACTGATTCCGACCTGGCCTCTCGCGTGCAACAGAGTACTGGTGCTCGATCACAAAGGAAGATCTCGAGTTCTCGGTCGGTTCCAAGGTTGGCGCGTGGGAGGTGAAAGGGTTGTTGCACGACGAACCGGACGAGGTGCTCTCGTCGCACCATCAGGTCGGAATGGGAGGCAACGTGCACCCATCGCGAGGTACACTGCATCAAGGTGCTGGAGGAAGTTACCAGGGTAGTCTGGCAGGGTACCCCCCGCAGAAAGGGTACACCGGGTACGGGTACTAAAGAACGACAAACTCGACACCCTCTCGGTTCCTTTCCTTTCCCCCGAAATCGCTCCTCCTCTCTTGTGCGAATCAACTTATAGAAGACAGACACTCGCAAGCTCCACTCTCACCTATGCTCCTTCCCTCGTTCCAATTTCCGCCTCGTCGACCTCCGTTCGAAAACTGCCTTCTTTTGACGAACCCGCTCGAACCTCCTGCGCGCCCCCAATCTCTCTCCGTCGCACGGTCACCGGGCAACGTTTTTTCGCTCGTATCTTCACGTTCCTTCCCTTTTTCTTCTCTGTGCCCTTGTACTAGTCTCTTGTCTGACTTCACGTCCCAGCCATACATGTGTAATAACCGGTTCTACGTTTTTGATCCGGATGCAGCTCTGGAGAGTTTGTCTGCTTGTCGAGCGTAAAGATTGAGCAGAGCATGTGAAAACATCTGCCCATTCAGAGAGACAAGGCACAATCTGCCGATGCTGTGCCACGTGACGCGCGCTGATCGCGAGGCGCGTTCTCTCTGTCTCCAAACACACATCGCCTCACTGTCTCTACCCCTGTTGCTCTAGGACACACTCATCTCTTTCGGTCCAATTTCAGGTTTCGACCGTTCAAGAACGACCGTCCTTTGAAGTGTCTTTCACCGGTTGTTCGAACGTCACCGACTTCCTCTTCGCGTCTGTTTTTCCCCCGTCATCACGCTCTCAGCAAATCATCAAGGCCAACAGGGGGTCAAATTGAGCGTCTCGGGTAGACTAAATGTACGCGTCTACCACTTCACCGACCCGAGAAGGAAGATCCGATTCGTTCAACGTCATCACAAGTGCAAGCAACTCAGCTCCCTCTAACATTCACTCTGCTTCCACAACGACACGGATACCTATCGAACCGTTGTACGATTCTCCGGAAAGGTCGAAACGAACTCTCTCGTATGATAACGATGATGATGGACAAGAACACTCTGGAGATCTCGGATCTATGAACTATGATCAAACGCAAAGAACGAGAGTGGATAAAGGGAAAGGGAAAGCGAAGCAGCAAGAGGTAGAACAGCATCAAGTGGAAGAACTCGATGAGGAAGCGGAAGAGAGAAGGGTGCAAGAGGTATGTCAAAAGAGCCCTCTCTAATTCTTTTCCTGCAAATGCTGACGAGGGACAGATGATGTTGGGAAAACAAAGAATTTGGCGAAATGGTCTAAAGCAGAATCAAAACGGAGAGCTTCGATGCGCAAGAACCAAATGGAATTCGTCATCCCTACTCTACCGACCGCGCCACTCCCACCAGTTCCTTCTGCCTCAACCATCGTACGAAGAACTTCAACCATGATTCGCAACAAATCAATCTCGAGGAAGAATCGAAGATCGAACGCAGGAAGAGATTACGAACAAGATGGAGGAGGGTTCGAATTGCGAGCTTCGACTTCGAGCAGTCCTCAGGCGAGTAGGAGAGAAAGACGTCGCGAGAGTATAAAACTCGATTCGGGGAAAGATGAACCAGCCACTACGACGACCGCGTTCTATGACGACGTGCCACCTGTTCCTCCTCTGCCCAGTTCTCCTCCTCCGATCCCATCTCCAACTTCGAATGAGAGTTCAAGAGTATCAATCACTTCGAATAATACCGGTTCGAGGTTCACTGAAGATTTACCCCTCGCGAGTCCACGCTCTTCAACTTCGACTACCAGAAACCCATTCTCTCCTCCAATCACTCCTATCAAGAACCCGTTCTCTGATTCAGAACTCGATACTCGTACATCAACCTCGACAAACTCCGAGCTCGATTCGACTCCAAGAGCAAGTCGTCGTCGACACGAGTCTACCACTCGAAGTTCTTCTGTTTCTTCCGGTTCGATACTTTCTGTCGAATCTCAGTCTTCAACCACTTCAACTCTCACCGCGGGAGGGTATGATCAACGAGGGACTCGACCTCGAGAACTCTCGTTGTCACCTCCAATCGATATCGATGACGATCAGAACGATGCGACATCTCCGAATGCTTACGAACCTCGACTTGTCGACCCTTTCGCTTACGATTCTCGGCCAACTGCTTCCATGTCAATACCTACACCCGATCAACAACGACGGTTGGACGTGACAGATGCGGGACCATGTGGTGGGAATCGACCAGTTCGCAACACGGTCGGGCTACTCGACTGGCTATTGTGTGGGTGTTGGAGACAGAAAGGCTGGGATTCAGTTGATCATGAAGATCGATTCGAAGAACAACAAGGTCGAACGAATCCCATGGAGTGAAAGAACCGCGTTCAGCAAATTTTATCGTTATTTTTGCTTTTCTTTTTATTCTTGGCTTTTTGCAAAAAGACATTTGCTATTGGCTGCGTTCATACAGTCAGCACTTCCTCTCGAGAGCCTTGTCAAAGGGTTGTTTGCAATAGCTATGGACAGAGTGTGTGATGAAAGTTACAAAAGTCAAATAGACATAATCCAACCAAATGCTGGGCTCAAGTGTCTGTAGAGAAGAGCGACATACGTCTCGCGCCTGATCTAAGGGTCCATGTATTTAGGCTGACATTGAAAAAGAAGAATCGTGCGATATCAGTTTCGAAGCTTTCGACTCTAGATAGCGAAAAGCCCACTCACTTTGTAAATCCAACTGAGTCCCCAATCTTCAGCTCCTTGCGCGACCGCGAGTCGATAGTAATGCGCGGCTCGTTTGAGATCTTTCTTGCACCCTTTGCCATTCGCGAAACAGAACGCGACGTCTTGTTGGGCATCTTGGTCTCCTAGATCTGCTGACAGAATGAAATACGATACAGCCTGTCGAGGCACTCGTACAAATTCTCTGTGTCAGTTACTTTTCCCATGGGCTCTCGAAATGATCGAGGAAACATCGCACCATTTTCTTGTTCTTTTCGATGCCCCACCCGAATCGGTACGAGACACCAATCTCATGTAACGCGAGAACCAGCTCGCTCTGTTTCGCCCCAACAAGAAACGACATTCCCGATCAGCTCTTCTGTACTTTTCCCGTTCGGTAGAGCCAGAGAATCCGTTTTCACCTTTGCAGCTCTCGTGTTCGCTTCACTTTCGGTGAGAGTTCGGCCTCCAAACACGACACGATCGAGATCTTCAACGACGGATTCAGCTGCCATCTGCAAGTATCGGAATCCGAGCGGAGCATTCAATTGACAGCCCTGTATGTGCCAGAAACAAAACATTAATGATCAGGCAAGTGACACTGGCGCGTATCAGTCCCAATGATACAGTTGAAAAACGAGACTGACCCATCCATGTCGCAGCGTCAATCCGTACATGAGCATCCCTGCACCGCAACCTCCATCCTTTCTCACACTCTGTTCGAAACACCATGCTGCTCGAGTCAGATCTCCCGCTTCGTGGTGATCGATGCCAACCTCTGCTCGAATGAAAAAAGTCCCAATGATCAGTTTCAGTACGCGCTTCTTCGGCCACAAAGGCTGTCACCAAGGGGTCAGAAGGAGAAAGGGGCTCAAGGTGAAAGCTTACGCAAGAAATCTTCTGGAGTAACGGGATCCGCTCGGCGCTCGTGCCCGCTCGGGGTTCTTGACATCATAGTTGGTCGCGCGCTTGCTGCTACTGACAGTGTTTGTTTCGCTTTTGCCAGTGTCGAGAGTCGTTTGAACACTCCATCGTCGGCCCCTGATTGAGCTTGACTGAAATGTAGGTCCGAATTGGAGGTCGGAGGGGGATCGAGTGGAGAAGGAGGAAGCGAGTAGACCGAATAAGTGGACGAGTAGATAGAATCTCCTGCTCTGCTCGTCAATTGGCTTGTCGAAGGCCCTTGGTCCGACACCGAGCGAGCCATTCCAAATCCACCCATCGAGACGAAAGGACGTCCAAGTCCTCCTCCATCCGAGTCGACACCATCAGCGAGGCTCTCCACCTCGTCACCAGCTCCACGAACGTGGATCGAGGCTGAATCCCCTGCTTGAACTAAACCGGCCTGTACAGGTTTTGGGCCTGATACATTCTTCAGGACCCAATCCTTCGAACCTGCGGGATTGCCGAAAGAAGTCTTTGATCGAAGGAACGCCGGGCGAGATGCCTGAAGCCGGGTGAAATCAGCTTGCGAGAGAGGCGTCGTGGACGAAGGTGACGGGAACTGCGGCGGCGGCTGTGGCGCCAAGTCATGGGCATGTTCTCGAGTGGCCTGAAGAGACAAAGACGAAGCCAGGTGTCTCAAACTGGGCGGTTGTGGAAATCTGTGCGATTCAGGTTTGTGCGTGGCGGGCAAAGAGGGTGCAGGTGTTCGAGTGCGGGATTTTGATCGCGACCTGAACCGAGCCCATGGTCCCGCTGACTCCCCGGCCGACGTTGATGATTGTGACTGGTTCGACAGCGCGGATCCAGCTCGAGACATCGGCGCGCTCGTGCCCCAGAGGGCGTCGTCATCGTCGCGACGTGAAGGTCGTGCTTTGCGCAGGACATTGCGCTGTTTTGACGATTCAGAAGACGCTGGAGCCGAGGAGGAAAGGTTGAATGGACTGTGAAACGTCTGTAGCCCTGACGAGTAGAAGGAAGCGAGCGAGGGGGTCTCCGAAGGCCGACGGATCATGGGAGGTGATCCTGGGATCGGCAGAGGGATGGAAATGGATGCTTGCAGATGGGATGGAGGAGCCGGCGCTGGTCGGGGTTCGGTCGAAAAGGAGGTATTGAAGGAATGAGCAGGCGGAGATTTCGGCAATTCCTCGGTGAAAGCCGAATGCACGAACTCTTGTGAGGCATCCGAAGGAGGTGAAGGGACATCGTACGCGAGATAGGGTGATTCGGTGCCGGAGGGAGGGGAGATTTCGGGAAAGTGAATCGATTGATCTTCTCCTGCATAAGGACTGTCCTCTTTCATTTTCATGACAGTCATTGAAGATCTCAGCTCTTCCATTGTCTCGTCCGCACCTGCTCGTTCAGTCAAGCCTCGATGCGATTTTTCCCGCGCGAGCATGATCGCGCGTCGTGCTTCCTCCTGCTGAGCCAATACACGTAGTTTCCGCTCCTCCCATGATTGCGACATGGAGTGCCCGCCTGCACTTGAGCCAGAATGACCTATCGATGAGGATGCAGCGCCGAGACTTGATTTGCGGTCGAGAGGATTTATAGACGGGGTCGATTCGAGCGAGTCGCTTCGCAAAGCTATTCGCCTGTCTTCTTGCATCTCCTTGGGAGACGACGGATCCGTCGCGGGTTGGCCTGGTACCTGGGTTGGGGCAACATTTGCGAATGGTCGTGAGAAATTCGTGCTGGGGTTCTGCGAGCGTACTCGCTTCTGACTGAGCGATCCAGCTGGCGAAGTCGGCTCGATCATTCTGCGACTCGAAGCGATCGGCGATGCTGGTGGAGATACAGGCAGGGTGTCCCATGCCGTTCTTGAGAGCGGATTATCGAGGAAATGGTTCGTCTCTGGCGAGGTGGGCCCAAGGCGCACGACAGGAGCATCTGTCGAAGGAGAAGCCGTGGATGATGGCGGCGAGAGAGGTACTGAAATGGGGTGTGGCGAGTTTGCAGAGGGTTTCGCTTGTGACGGTTCGAGCTGAGGGTACGACTCGACAGAGTCGGACATGTTTTCGTACATCTGTGTGATTGAACGGGTCAGATTCGTCCAGGACAAGGTTTGCGGAACTCGCCACGCACCGAATAGTGAAAATCGTCGCTCGACTCGCGCTGAACAGTCTCGACGCGCTTCTTCGGGCCCGATGTAACGGCCTCCTTACCTTTTGCCGCGCGTATCCGTACACCGAGACTGTGCACTGAGTCTCTCGCCTCGCTGGCCCACCCAGAGTGCCAGCTTTTGCGATTCTGCTCTTCGTCATCGTCTTCCTCTGGCAGCTCGGCGTCATCCTCATCGTCGAGCTGGTCCATGTAGCGCCGTGTCGAAGTCATACGCGAGATTGTCGCTTGTGCTCCGCCTGCAAGCGGCATGAGCGACTCGCGGATGGCGTGGCCTTGCAGTGCACGGCCCGGATGTTCTGTCACGATCGCATCGGCAAATCGCGCTTCCTTCTGTTCCCGAAGTTGCTGTTCGTCGTTCTTCGCTCGAGTCTGATTCTCTGCTGACGGGTCAAGCGCGCCACTTTCGTCGTGCACCTTGACGACGGGCAGTCCGTTCCTCCTTCGATTCTCTAGGGCTGCTTCTAGATATACGTCTTGCTTTGCGCCATCGCGGCGCAGAGACTCGTTGCGAGACGGATAAGGGCGAGATGGCGATGAATCGAGTACTACAGTCGGGGATGGCTGCGCGGATGTCAAAGCGAATGGCGCTCGCTGGGGTCGCAGGTTCTCCAATCCGTTTGTTCGAGGCAACAATTGGTCGCTCATGTTCGCCTACGAGCTTTCGAAAGCAAGGGTGAGCGCGAGCCGTTGGGGTACCGGTTGTTGATCGACGACGGACGCGCGCGCACGATGGCTCGTGCGGGCGACTGTCGCGGTTCGAGCGACTTTTAGACTTGCTGAAGATGTTGGTTGGCCAGCTCTGTCGTTGCTGCCGCCGCTCTGTGGCGAACGAGCCTGCCAAGGGATCGCTGTTGGCCTTCGGCCGGAGTTGACGTCCGCCGGCGCGTGCGGCACGCGCGCGACGCGCTGCGCACGCGTTCCTGCTAAAAAGTTCCTTCTCCTGCTGCCCACATCGCAGTATCGCATCACCATCGTACCTGTGACTGGCTGATTTCATCGACTCGTGCGATGGTCCGATCAAAATACCAGCGTCGCTCTTTGCTATGCTCACCTCCCCCGCCCCTACTCGTCTCGCTCACGGCCGCGCTTCTCGCCTGATCCTCTACGTTTCCAACGGAGCAGAGGGACCGATATACCCTGCGCTATCTAGCTCGCTTATCTCCCTCGCCCTCTAGTGTTTGATTGATCGACTCGCCTCGCGTTGCCCGGACCTCTCGATTGCGCTAGCTCTCGCAAACGTTGCGTGCGGACTCGGCTCGACTCTTACCTGTACAGACACGGGCTATGGCTTGTCAAGATCGAGCGCGACCTCTAGGTTGACGGGTCAGCCGAGGGCATCAAGGCAAACCGGCCCACGAGGTGTGCGTCCGAGTTCCGGTCCTTGCAAAGATGAATTCGCCCACCTTCGCTCGCTCGTCCTGTGCTGAGACCGACAACTCTCCCTCATTACCCTCTTACTCGGCGACTGGTGCTCATCGAGCTCAGACGCACACCGCTTGCTGAACCTTCTCAATCTGTGCATAGCTCGCATCCAGGCAGGCTGCTCGTACGCCCGCGTCTACGAGGCGCATAGCGCGTGATAGGGCTTCGGCTTGATGTCGACTTGTCCGACGTATCCGAACAGGTCTGGATGTCTTGCACAAAGGATGAGCGGCCTGGTACGGCCGCATCCTCGAGCACATTTCTTCCGTTGCGTTGGGCAGCCGGAACGAACATGAAGAAGCTCAGTGCAAGTTACCCGAATGAGCCGAAGCTGGTTCTGTTGACAAGTTTCCGAAGGTCGCAGCCTCTCCCTCACGATACAAAACTCGATGGCATCTTGAACGCGGAAAAGCGCTAAATTTCGGACACGCCAAAATTCATTCCATGGCTGTGACATTTCTCCCTGTATAAACGAGAGCCTCTTGCGCTCGTCGACTGGTATGTACTGTAGATGTAGTGTGTGAAATTCTGGTACTGAGTCGGCTTGGTGTTTTCAATTTCTCCATAAATATTCGCAACGAAGCAAATTTTGCTGTCCATGCGTGCACGAAGAGTACGTTATGTATGGTGCACGGTGCAGCGCATCTCGTTTGAGGTTTACGCGCAAGAAGATGGACAGAAATAAATCAATTTGTGATCGAGATGCAGATCATCGCCGACTGGACCTAGTAGTCGTGTCCTGCCTGCACCTGCAACCGGGTGTGCTCGTCCGCAAGCGAGCGGCACTTGCGATCGGTCGCCTTCAAATTTCAAGAACCCCCTTGTTCACGGCGCAGAGCGATTCATTTCAAGTGCAGGAATCATCCCGACTCGCTCAACGTGCCCCTCGTCTGCTCCCTTCCCACGCCCGCGGCAGGTCCCCGATCGAGGCAGGAAGCTCGCAATATACCATCGGTGAGTGTTGCAGAACTTGATTGTATCCTGGACTGGGAGGCCCTCGCTCTCGCCTGAGCTGGCCGCTGCGAGCGATTCATCCGAACCTCGTCTCCACCTCCACTCGTTGCTGTCACCACGCACGGCTCGCTCGCGGCCGCCATCACGCTGTAGGCTATACCCGACCCTTCGCTGAAAGCAGGACGAGCAGGCGGAATCCCGGCATGAGCTCTGGTTCGCATTCGCTCGAGCTTCCGCATGATAGCCCGCACTACTCGCTCAAGTCCTCGTGCTGACCCTGCTGCTCCCTCGCTCGACAGCTGCACGATCAGAACGTTCCGGCCGTACCAGCTTCTACCCTTCGCCTGCCCTCCCGGCTTTCCTCGCCCGTGTCTATCGCTCTCTCGAAACTCGAGCCCCACTCTCGAGCCTTTGGCCCCCTCCAAAAATGCCCCGACCGAGCACTCGCCGCGCTGCCTCTCGCTCGACTGCGATGGCTCTCACCTACTCGACAACGTCCTCGGCCGCGGCAGACGAGTTCGGCGACCTCTCGCTCGCCGTCGCTTCGGGCTCGTCTCCAATCCCGTCTCGCCACAGCTCCCCTTCCTCTTCACTCCGCGCCCGATCCTCGTCTGTCGCATCGTCTGGACCCGAATCGACCCTGCCCCAACCGGGACCGAAACGCAGAGAACGTCAAACTCGACTCCAGGAACATCTCCGCACCGTCAAACCGGGCTCTGCTTCTTCCCACTCGTCGAACCCGAAACCCACTCTCGGGTTCTCGGTAGCGGCTTCGATGAGTGCGAGCAAGACCCTCCCGCGCAGGAGCTCTGGTCTGACCGCACACCACGACGAGCCGACCTCGTCGAGACCGAAGAGGAAAGCGGCGCAAAAGGTGGTCATGCATGAACTCGTGGCAGATTCCGACTATGACAGTCCCGCAACGGAAGACGTCGATATGGACGAACAGGACGAGCTCGATGCCGATGATTTTGAAACCCAAGTCTCGCCGCGAGGGAGAAAGACCGCTCGTCGCGCACGGGGCCGTCCAGCCATGGCCGCGGCGAAGAAACCTCGAGAGCGCGAGATCAGCAACCTGAGTACCATCAGTGCCGGTATCGATGTCGAGTGTATGGACGAGGACGAGGTGCAAAACCGGCTCGAGATCGAGAAGAACGAGCTCATGGAGAGACTCGCGCAGCACGGGTAAGGTTCTCATCGCTTGCGTCATGTGCACCGCAGGCAACCCTGACGATAAATTCGCGCTCTATAGTATCAACCCGCAGGCGGATGTCCTGGATCGAGCACTCCGAACCCTGTCCTCGTCGAACGAGAAGCTCACAGTCGAGTCGTTCCTGCGCGCACTGTCGTCGCTCGACACGAATCGCTCTCCTGTTTCTGCGGGACTCCCGATCCCTCCCCCTGCGTTGAGCGTTCAAGTTCCAAATAGCAACCAGTCGAAACGCGTCAGCTTCAGTACGCTCGAATCGCCCTCGACTCCTTCCTCGACCCATTCCACCCTGTTCCCAAGTCCGCCGACAAAATCCGCTGCTCTCCCCGTGGCGAATCCCGCTTCACGCAGTGCCCGTCTTTCTGCTTCTACCGGAGCGAGCGGGTCAATCTCGCCGTCGATCATCATGTCGATGCCTTCGACTTCAGCCTCGGCCACCGCTTCAAACGCCGTAGCGACGACGTCGAGTCTTTTCGGCACTGCTCCTGGCATGGGTCGCATTGCTCTCGCTCGTCGTCACACTTATCTCGGCGTGCCATCGGCTTCTGACCCGGTTCCTTCGCTCTTGCCCGCGTTCCAACCCGGTCGCAAACCGACCGACCCCTCAACTTCCCCTTCTAAACCAATCAAGACCGCTGGCGCGGCTTCGAGTGTGAGCAAGCTGCAATCGTGGCTTGACGATGACGACTCGGAGGAAGAGGACTCGCTCGCCAAGCCTCCAATTCTCAAAGCCAGCATGATGCAAAGTGCCGTCGACGCCTCCAAGGCGAGTGACGAAGAGATGGAGATCCGAGTCGGAGGCAAATCCGTCAAAGTCCTGCGCAAGCGTGTCCTCGAAGAGACCGGCGAAGACTCGCCGGATCCGGTGACACTCTCACCTCGAGACAGCAAAGGCAAGCAACGTGCACTCGATTGCATCTGCGGAGAAACAGTCAGCAAGGACGAATCAGCACACGGAACGATCTCGTGCAAGCTGTGCGAGACTTCGTTCCACCTCGCCTGTCTGAGCGTTAACTCGCGTCGACATTTGCCCCTCGAATGGGAATGCGAGCAATGCACGACCAACCAGTCTGCTTCGGGGTCACAAACAGCGGATGCATCAGTCAAGGACAGCTTCGAGACTCCTCAGAAACGCGCTCGCACTGGCGGGTCGAGCATGACAACTCCGCCACTGTCGAGCGAGCCGACCTTTGTCGATTCCACCTTTTCTCCAATCCCTCGCGGTAATTTCGAAGCCTGTCCCGACATCGCCCTCGCTCCGTCGCCGACGAGTTCACCGAAACGTCAGTACGCTGCGGTCCCGACGAGCCCACTGTTGTCGGCATCGAAAGTTGCGATCCCGGCCACGCCCCAATTTGGCAAAGAATCGGATCCGCGCTCCGACTACTCGCCCTGCTCTCCTCTCTTCAGCCGCAAGAGCCGCAGTCGCCTCGTCAGTGGCGTCTTCGATTCAGCTCCGTTCGGAAGCGACTGGACGACCGAGTTTGACGATACGCTCGCACCGTTCGGAGACTCGCTCGGTCCAATGTGGGATCCTTCGACTCCTTCGAGAGTGGCCGGAAGCGCCGGAGGTGGAGGTACGACAGGCTGGGAGACTCCTTTCGCGTCTCGATCCCGTCAGCCTACGACACTTCATACTCAATCGGTGAACCACTTGCGCACCCCTTCGCAGGACATCTTCTCTGGCTCGGCGCTCGACTATGTTCAAGGAGGTCGTCACACTGCTCCCGCGCAAATGTTCGCTCAGCGACTCTTCGGTGGTGGCGACGACCCTGCCTCGCCTTCTCGAATCTTGTCTCCGGCAGCTACGAAGCGTTCGCAAAGACATTACCGCAACCCTTCGTCTCATTACATCTTGCCTCCACATGCGTTCCAATCGCCGTCTTCGGGTTCGGGTTCCATCTTCTCCCAATTCCCTCCGACTCCACAATCCGGATCGGGGTCGCTGCACTCGATGAGGACTGCCGCTGGGTTCCACAATGCGTCTTCACCTTCGAGACCCTCATTGCAGAGCTCGGCGATGAAGAGTAGTCTTTCGGCTCCCGGAATGCTCAGGAGTGCCAGTGATGGTCTGGGAATCGGGTTCGACGAGCCTACTGTGCCCGATGAAGCTTCCCACTTTGATGGTACGCTTCACAGATTCTTTCCTCCTCTTCCCCAATTCAGATAATTGACCAGGTTTCCCCCTTCACTTCAGATCTGTTGCTGTGAAAAATGCCAGGGAAGATTCTCCTCCTTCGTGACCTTTCTAGTGGCCTTTTTGTCTTGTTCAGTACCCCCTCGGTTTTCGTACCTCTTGTCTTAAGTTTCAGGCCCATACTCTGTTTGTTCATAGAAGGTGGGAGGTTCATGGTACTCGTTCAAAAGCGTTGTGTTTTCGTCACTTCAGCGTCAGCAATCGAAAGAAACAAAAGATTTGCACACTTACAGTATGCTTTCCCTTTCACACCGCGGACTTTCGAGAGGGCCTCGCGCCTTGTCAAGTTGTCCCGCTCTCTCCATCTCTTCCATCCTCTTTCCCCTCTCGCCCCCGACATATTCCCGTTCGTTCCAATCACAGTTCTGATGACCGGTCCAAAAGTCAGTCTTGACCATGCTAGAGCGGTCGGCGAGGCTCGGGTCACGAGCCGACCTACAAAAACCGCTCGCGCCTCTTTTCCCGACCAATCAGCTACAACCTCTGACCTTTTGCGAGCGAGAAACAGGGACGAGCTTCCGATCCATACCCAACCTCCGGAGCGCAAGGGCCACGCTCCATAGGTGGGGGTCGAAGGAGCAGAAGAGCGAAATCTCAAGGAGGTTGTAACTCGAGTTTCAATCATTGCCAGCTACGTTGTTCCGGAGCTGAGTCATTAGCTGCCCTCCTCGGATCTAGTCAAGAACACCAATATAATCACCAGAGCAACGCGGGCCCCGCGCTGGCAAAGAAAAGGATTTGGGGCGACCCAGCTGCCTCCGACCGAGCTACGACGGCCCAAGCAAAGTCAGCACCTGTTTCTCGCTCTGGTTTCGGAGCGTTCTCGCTCGCGCTACACCTGTGAGCAATATCTGATGTGTATGTGTATTTACAGACCGGGAGTTTGGTCTCCATCTATCAGCGTTGATTCGCAGGACGCACTTCTGCGCGGTCGTCCCTGGCTGTACCTCGGGCATCCGAAAGACGAGCCCCACACTCGTAGCCAGCCCTTCATACCGTCTGGGCCCTCCTCTTCAAAAGAGCGTCGTCGATCATCCGGTTCTAGCTTCGCGCCGAGGAACCTGGGTCTTGCGCAGCCGGTTCAGCCCCAGATCCAGCCCACAATCCCAAGTTCCGGTCTTTCATCTCGGACGACCGCCGAGATGGAGCAAACCGTTGCGGCTGAAGTTCAGCGTGCGCTCGAGAAGGAATTGCCGAACATCAAAGCAGATCAAGCAAAGGTTTCGGAACGTCTGACGATGATGGAAATCAGCGCTCACTTGCACAGAGAGGCACTGGATGCCTGGAGCGACGACCTCAGTCAAATTGTCACAGCTCTCACACAGAAGTTCACTTTCGAAGAAGAGGGGCACAAGCGCGAGATCGAGGCGCTGAAAGCCGAAAATCAGCGCTTGAAAGATCAAGTTCGTAGGTTGGCGTCCTTGCATGCCGAAAGAAAAGAGTAGCGGGCTTGCAATAGACGTCCCTGGATCCTTCATGTAAACGGTGCATTGGCGAGAGCAGACCCATTCCATGATAACAATCGCATAGCGCACCTGCTACTGAATATAAGTACGTCTGGATTGGACTGCAACGAAACTCGAGACCCACAAGAGTTTGCCGCTGATCCTCCCCGCGGGGAGAAATTGAAAACTCTCATATTCCTCGATAAGCACTGACGGTTGCTGCGCGCTCGATCCTGCTGGACTCGACAGCAGCCAAGCGCGCGGACAGGGTGAAATTCCCAGGTAAATTCTGCGACATGGAAAAAGGACACGCCTGCTCGAAAACAAAGAGGCAGAACGGATTTCGCGAATCGACTCTTGTCTTCCTTCTCATCACTTTGCCGCCCGACATTGTGGTCGTAAGTCCTGCTTCTCGTCCTATCTGCGCTACTATTGAACAAGAACCTGACAGACTTGCTTGGCTTGTGCAGCCTCTCCTCTACGCTCGTGCTCCGTCGCCAGCGCAGCACGCTCCCGTTGTCGAGAGGTGCGTGTCGTTCCACCTTGGGTTCGCCGATCTCTTGTCTCACTCACGTATTCTCCTGTGCACTGGCTAGGTAGGACAAGCTGCAAGATCCGCGCGGACGTGGACTCCCGATTTTTACGGCCGTATGCCGCTGTGAGTCCTTGTTTCCCTGTGTCGCCGGCAGGACTGGGCGGCTAAGATACTGAGCCTACCGATGCATGCTACTCGCTTCAGTGAAGAGGTCTCGAGCCTTACGAGGGCAGCGGCCCATCGGTTCGCAGGCAAGCGACCCCACTGTCATGGTGAGCACTCGGTACCGTGAAGAGCTAGCCATCGTCAATTCGTTTACGCTCTCGTATGTAGGCAGAGGTCGCAACCCGTCGTACAAGTAGTCCTGCCGCTGCAGCTGGGGGGGCGCGGGGGGGGGGGGGGGGGGGGGGGGGGGGTGGGGGGGGGGGGGGGGGGGGGGGGGGG